>NC_061122.1:97450318-97725268 GCF_002878395.1 Capsicum annuum | reverse complement strand
TATTGAGTCTTTATATCCTTGTCCAAATATCGAGTCGGTTATGGTTCAATACATTGATACCTTGTTGATGTTGAGGAAGATTAAAATGTTTTGAGCTAAAATGTGTTGAGTTAGGAATCCACAAATTGATATGATTTGATAAATGAGAAAGAGATTTGATTTGGTCTTTATGATAGACCCTTGTGATGTTGTGGTGGATTTCCTAACGCGTTCTGAGCTTATCGGGGAGTAGTACTTAGCACAAGAGGAAAATTTGGTATTTCCCCAAACCTATGTGCTACCGTAGGGTTGTTTGATGATGATATTATTGGCCAGAGAGCCCGATTGTGATTATTGCAGTTTTAAGGTTGTACTCCCTGGCAAAGAGTATTACGCTCCCACTAATGAGAGTTTCAAACGTTGGTATTCCATGTAGCTCACGTGGGGTTGTCGGTTATAGGAAACTCCCGTGTCCATAAGATTAAGTTTCTTGAATTACCGAGTCACTCCGAGATTTAAGTCAAAGAGTTGAGATGTTTATGATGTTTTATGGTCATTTATGATGATTTATAATTACATATGATGATTTTTGATGATATGATAATTTATGATGATTTATCATAATTTATGATTTATAATGATTTACGTGGATTATGAGATTTTATCATATAAACTGTTTATTATGAAATTACAAAAAATATGATTTGATATAACTCAAGCCAAGTGAGTCATCATTGTCCGTATGCATGTTTTCATGAAATTGATTATACTATTTATATTATTGTATGCACCTCCACATACTCAGTACATTTCAAAGTGCTGACCCACATACTTCCATGGGCTACATTCTTACCAAAATATAGGTACAAGCTGTAGCGCACATATCATGTTCAGCTGGGTCACAGCTCTCGATCGGCAGGTGATTAGTCCTTTTGATTCAGGGACTTAAGTTGTTCAGATTTGAGGTGTATTGTATTTTCTGTATTCAGTCGTATTGAGTAGGGGTAGTTGGGAGTCATGACGCGGCTATCTTTGGTCAATTCTAGTAGTGGCTTCATAGACAGTCACTAGTAGTCAGTGTATTCAGTTTCAGATTTGTATATATATGAGCAGAATTATGACCGTGTAAATTTACTTTCATATTGGTCAGATTAAGTTATGGGTTGTTTTTGCATTATTCCTTCTATTTTATGTATTTTATTCAGTTGCTTTGGGTTATGCCAGATGAAGGGTTAGCTTGGGGTCATTTGTGACCTTAAGCACTGTGTGACGTCTCGGGATCCGATTTTGGGGCATTACACTCAACCATTTTCAACTCTCTAATTCATATTTCAAGTGACTAAACTTAATCATTTTCAAGTCATGAATTCTCATTTCAAGTGACAACACTAAGCCATTTTATCCAACCTTGTCGAAACCCCAAATATGGACCTAAAGCAGATGAAGCCCACACAATGTAACCACCATTCTCAGGGAACATAGTCCCTATTTCAATAGTAATCAATGCCTCAGGGATACTCCATATTAATGGGAAAATCAAGAAACCAAGAAGAGTAAAAAAAGGACCAGTTGCTTGCATAAAGTCCTCAATACCAAATGGACCACCAAAAACCTCATAGAAAATGAGGAAAATTAGTGGCAAAAGTGAAAGCTACTTGGAATTAATTGCCCTAAGAGATAGAGAAACATGATTAATCCCTATGTACTCTGCACCACTAGACTCCCCTATTGGTGTTGCAGATTTTCTTTGACCCGAAACCCTCAATTTTTGCATTTTTCAGTAAACATTTTCATCAAACACTAGCTAATACAGGAACCAAACGTCAAAAGAAACAATCTTTTTTTAACAATTTATAACATGGGGTTGTTCAAGAAAGCAATTAAATCACAAAAACAACATTAAAACAATTGATCATGACAAAATTACACAAACAGTTGCCAATTTTTATAGTCCATCTACCAATTTCATCATACACTACCTAACTAAAGGAACCAAACGTAAAAAAGAAATATTTTTTTTAACAATTGATAACATGGGGTTGTTCAAGAAAGCAATTAAATCACAAAAACAACATTAAAACAATTGATCATGACAAAATTACACAAACAGTTGCCAATTTTTATAGTCCATCTACCAATTTCATCATACACTACCTAACTAAAGGAACCAAACGTAAAAAAAAAATATTTTTTTTAACAATTGATAACATGGGGTTGTTCAAGAATGTAATAAAATTACAAAAACAACATAAAACCATCAATCATGAAAAAATTACATAAGCGACAAATGTAATATAACGAATCATCAATACCAAAAAGATACTAGCATTATCCTCTGGAGGAGCGTGACAGCAGTAGGGGAGATTTCGCGGGCTCTTTGGTTGTCGGCGGCTGTTGTAGTTATCGGCGGTGGTGTTGCGGATAACTTGTACAGCTGGAGAAGGAAGGAGAGGTGGTAATGTAGGACGTGGCCAGCGATCGCGACGATGAGAAAAGAGGCCGGAGTTTAGAGAGAGCGAGAGAGAATAAACAGTGAGATGTGGCTGAAATTTTGAGAGTGAGATTAGGGTTTTTGGTATTTGGGTGTTTTTCACATGAAAAATAAGATTTAAGATAGAAATAATAAAAAAAATATTAAAATAACTAAACAGTGAAGATCCATTAAAAAGATGAAAAAAATATAAGACTACTGTAAAAATTGAGCTAATAGATAAAAATAGTATAATAACCCAAAAACCATTAACATATAACTTTGATGATTTAAAAACATTCAAAATGCATATAGATGAATTATTAGAAAAATAATACATACAAAAAAGCAATAGCAAACATATTAGTCTGGCATTTATAGTAAATAAACACAGTGAATAAAAAAGAGGAAAAAGTAGAATGGTTATTGATTATAGAAACCTAAATGCAAAAACTATAACCTATAATTATCCAATACCAAATAAGATATTAAAAATAAGACAGATACAAGGATATAACTATTTTAGAAAGTTCGATTGTAAATTAGAATTTTACCATTTAAAGCTAGAAGAAGAATCTAAAAAAATAACTGCATTTACAGTACCACAAGAATTTTACGAATGAAATTTATTACCATTTGGATATAAAAATGCACTAGGTAGATACCAACACTTTATGGGTAGTTATTTTAAACAACTACCGTGTTGTATAGTATACATAGATGATATACTATTATATACAAACACTAAAGAGGAACATTTAAAATTACTAGAACAATTTGCAGGTATAATAAAAAATTCAGGAATAAGTTTAAGTGAAAAGAAAGCCGAAATTATAAAAACTTAGATAGAGTTTTTAAGAATACAAATAGATAAAAGTGGAGTAAAAATGCAACAACATATAGTACAAAAAATAATAAATTCAAAAGAAAAATTAGATACAAAAAAAACTTACAATCATTTTTAGGATTAGTAAACCAAGTAAGAGAATATATACCAAAATTAGCAGAAAACCTAAAACCATTACAGAAAAATTAAAAAAGGATGTAGAATACAATTACAACGAAGAAGATAAAAAATAAGTACAGAAAATAAAAATACTCTGTAAAGAGTTATCAAAATTATAATTTTTAGACGAAAATAAAAAATTTACATATATAGTAGAAGCAGATGCAAGTGAATATAATTATGGAAGAGTACTTAAATATAGATATGAAGAAGAAAAATTAGAACATCATTGTAGATACTACTTAGGAATTGTAGAGGGGTGCGGATAGTGCGGGTAACTTAATCTAGTTTTTATGTAGTCAAGTAGATTTTTTTTCATAAGTATTTTTGTTAATCTTATTTTCTTCATATCTTTTCTTCAATATTCTAAGTATTTGTAGTTATCATTTTATCCTATGGTAGTTGTAATTTTACAAATTTCTGTGTAATAACTTATTCTAATTGTACTATATTTGATATGTAATTCTATGTTATCTATGTGATTCATTAACATTTGTTGTACATGTATAATATTATATAAACTATCATTTGTATCTATTTTTTCTAAGGTTAATTTTATTCTAAATAATCTTTCTTTTAATTGCCCTTTTTCTCTTTTAAGTTGGTTCCTGTAATTAATTTCTTCATATAGTCAACTTTGTTTTTCTCTAACTCTTCTAATATATTCTATCAGATTAAACGTCTGAATAATAACTATCTAAATATGAGCAGTAGCTATCATTATATAAGTGTAAGTTTTCTATAGAACTTAATAACTCTTCATTAAAATGAAATACCTTTTCGTATATAATTTTTCTTATATCTGCTATTTCTATATCCTTAAGTATATACAAAATAAGTATTTTAAATTTATCTATCATCTCATCTGATAAGTAAATATTCATTCTTCATATGATGTTATTTTCAAAATATTCCCTCCAATCATATACATAACAAAATATGGTCATCTTAGATCACTATATACTAGATTATCTTAAATAACATATTTTTCGGTCACTATTTGCATGGTAATCTGGATACTTTTTCACTAAATAGCGCCTCTACTCTGGTTACTCCCCTATCACGGCTTCTTTGCCTCACCGGTTTCACCTTTAGGATGGCATAGTTCTTGAGAATTTTTCTTCTTTTCCACTTTGCTAATAAACTTCTTCACATGCTATTCTTCGAATAATTCTACTATAAAGTAACTAACATGAGCTTATTTTATTATATCATGGTTGTCAGGAATTTATGAATTTAGCTATTTATAATTGTAAATGAAAATACCTGTTTTGATCGATTTGATAAATCTGTGCTTTGCTCATCCATAGCTTTTCCTTAGAAATATATCTGTTTTTATTAAATATTCAAAAGTTTTTGTGTACAAAAGAGAAGACTTGCTTTCAACACATGAAAGTCTTGCCCTAGATTACCATATGACTTACATATTTATAATCCTAAAAGATGAAAAGAAAACGCGTAAACTATTTACACTATTTCTAACTTTACATCTGTCAAAAAAGTAAAAGACTAACAATGGTCCTAACTTTACATTTGTCAAAAAAAAAAAATGAAAAGCAAATAATGGCAAGTGCCAAACTAAGAAAAGTCAAAAATAGTAAAGACTAATAATGTTACACAATTATTTACGTATCTTAAGTCAAAAAGACTATTCATATGTCATTGTTATGTCATTTTCATAGTTTTTTTCTCCATTGCTCCGTTGCTATCTTTCTATCTTTCAGATGGCGTCCTTATCTTCTTTTATTCTAGTTTAACTTCAGGGATCGCATTATTTTATCCATGATATTTTGAGCATTGGTGTTCTGAATATTTATGTCCTATTAATTTGCAATATCTAGTTAATAATTCTTCTGAAATAATATTTTTTTAATTGCCTTTGTAGATGGTTGTTTTTCTGAATTGAGCAACGTCATAATCCATTGTTTAACTTCTTTCATATCAGACTGTCGTAGCTCCCTTGAATTTGAATAGATCATTAATTGGTCTCTTGAATAGTAGCTTCATATGGGATTTCCATTGAGATAATTGTTTGCTAGTTCTTGAATAATTGTAGCTATTTCTATAGTTCGCTTATTTGCATAAAAATCAGGTATCTCAACTTTAGGTATATCTGGCTATTGAACAATATCTTCCGGTATAATCATATCTCTAGTTAATCCTATTTTTACAACTTGGTATAACTGGTTTAATTTTGTCATATAATATCTCTGCTGGTGCAGTATAAAACTTTATAAAAAATAGATTTTCTTTGGTTATTTTCTTATAAGTGGCGAATAATCTATATAATTCTGGTATAGCTGTTAGTTCATCTCCTTCTTGGGTATATATGGTATTTAATAGTCCATAACTGAAACAAATTTTAACTAAATTTGGGTTAGTTTTTGGTAATGCAATTAACTTGTTGTAACCTTGTAGTTTTTGAGTTATATAGTCTGTGTTTGGTTCTTAGATATTTATGGATCTGGGTCTAAGGTTTAGGTGAGTCTGTATTTTGTGGATATTTTCTATGTATGCTCAACTTATATGATTATAGGTTTTTTTTATCTTGGTTTAAACTTTCTCGATATGTGGTAGTTTGTGGGGGTATGAACAAAGGGTCTTTTTGTGTTTTTGGTATAAATGGTTTTTCAAATATCTTGTTCATGTTCATGTTCTGATATCTTTGTCCACTAACTCCTTTGCTTGTACCTGCAGTTGTAGATTGATAAACGTTATGGGTTTTATGGAGTGTCCCAACGTTTTTTTTATCTCTGGAATTTTATTGTCTTCCGATCGACATAGCTCTGCACACTACTGAGTTATCTGAGTCATAGCTTCAGACTTCAATTTAACTTCAGTAGTCTTTAGCTTTTGTATTTCATTACCCATACTGTCCACTTTCAGTGAAAGTGTACTTAGGATTTTGAGTATCGTTTCTAAAGCATCATCTTTTATTATATCAGTCTGTGTAACTTTGTCTTGATATGTAATCTGCAATAACATTTTTGTTAGTACTAATTACTTCAATTGTAAACATAAAATTTAATATATTCAATACTAATCTCCGAATTTCCTTCGTTGTAACTGAATTTTGTATTTTTCTTGTTAACCACCATCGGACCTGTGTATTATCTGTTCGTACAATAAATTTGTTAAATACAATATATGGCTCAAATGCTAATAAACATTTATATAATGAACATAATTCTTTTCTATTTATTTCCCATTTTATTTCTATTTCATTAAACGTAATAGTAATATATGCCAAGATCTACCAAGAAGTATAATAACTAGTTAAAATTCTTTCAATTTCTCTAAAAGCTTGTGTATTTTTAAATGGTCTTCTTATATTTAACAAATAAATAACAATACATTTAATAAGATAACATAGTTCATAATTACTAATGGCTTATTTAACCAACATATGTAATAATTAAATAATTTTAACATGTGTCATAATTAACATATATATTTCATAACGTAAATAACATTTTTGGATGACTAACATATTAAATATTACATTAAATATCATACCTAACACATTAAATAACTTAACTAACATGCCATAACTCATACGTATGATCATTTCATTACTTTTTAAATAGGCATTGATACCGATTAAGTTAACATTTCTAACATTTCTCATAGTAAGCTCTGATACCAATTGTAGGGGGGTGCGGATAGTGCGGGTAACTTAATCTAGTTTTTATGTAGTTAGTTTTTATGTAGTCAAGTAGATTCTTTTTCATAAGTATTTCTGTTAATCTTATTTGCTTCATAACCTTTTCCAATATTCTAAATATTCGTAGTTTATCATTTTATCCTATGGTGGTTGTAATTTTACAAATTTCTGCATAATAACTTATTCTAATTGTACTATATTTGATATGTAATTCTATGTTATCTATGTGATTCATTAACATTTATTGTTCATGTATAATATTATATAAACTATCATTTGCATCTGTTTTTTCTAAGGTTAATTTTATTCTAAATAATCTTTCTTCTAATTGCCTTTTTTCTCTTTTAAGCTGGTTCATGTAATTAATTTCTTCATATACCAACTTTGTTTTTCTCTAACTCCTCTAATATATTCTATCATTTTTTAATCTGTATAATATCCGTCTGAATAATAACTATCATATTAGTATTAGTATTCTCTTCTTTGATTTTTTTTGTATTTCTTGTTGTTTTTATTATCTTTTGCTAAAGTTATCATGTTAGTATTTGTTATGTTTCTTTCTGACTATGTTACTTTTCATGTATTTTTTTATGTGTTACCTTGGTCTTTCGAACCAGTCTTTCTAAACCTGGAAATAGACTTTGCCTATGATTTGATCTGGAAAGCCCAGACTTCATAAGAGGCTATAGGTACTCCTTGGATTTACTTTTGGTGCGTGCGAGCTGGCCCGGACGCTACAATTACGATTTAGTTTTGGTGCGTGCGAGTTGGCCCAGACGCTATAATTCGATTTAGTTTTGCTTCGTGCGAGCTGGCACGGACTCTACATTTACTTAGAAAAAGCAGTTTCTTGCTTATTCATGATGGATAGGTAACATAGAGTTATTGATATCTATTGATGGTGGGAGGTGAAAGTATCATGTGGTGATTTAAGTATCTTGTGAAGCTTAAAGAGTGACTTGGTGGAGGCAAAGAAGCTTCTTAGTGCTCGTAACAAGCAGTTGCATCAGTTGTGGTATCAGTCTGTTACATTGTGACATATTATCTCCTTGTTAGATCAAATAGAAGGCATAGCTAAGGTCAGTTGTCTTTCTTTATATTCTTTTAACTAGTGTTGCTGCTGTTATTCTTGCTCCAGTCCCTGCTATATTTCTAATTAATTGTTGTGTTTCTCGAAATGCGCTCTATCTATGTTGCAAGTGTGTGCATTCTAACATTAAAATTGTTCAAACTTCTAGTTATCAAGAAAAATGTCTAATGCAACTCGATATTCTTCTAGTTACAAAAAATGTCTAATGCAACTCGCAATGCACTCTGTCTCTGTTACACTTATATAGAAACCTTCTTGCTATTTGAAGTCGTATACATGCCAAGTCTTTTATTGTAGACATTGTTGTTTTCTTCAATCGATGAATCTGGAGCTTGATATCTATATTATGTTGTCCTTATCCACTTAAAATATTTAAGTTTAATATCACACTTTTTGGTAGTAGGCTGGCTATTTGAATAAGATAATGTTCAACCACTTATCTAGTTTCTGGTTGCACTCAAAAAGTTGTTTCTCGTGCTAAGATAACCTTCAGATTCTGCCGTTCAGCAGGGACCCTAGCATTTGATGCAGAATATAGTCGATAGTTAGAAGAACACAACAAGCACATCAATGAGTTGAGGAACATTGTCAATTCACATGCAAGTGACCCTGAACTGCAAAGTACTGCGAATAATGTCACTGCACATTTCGATGAAGTATTTAGGGTGAAAGGAAATGCAGCAAATGCGGACGTATTCCATGTGGAAAACCCCTGCCGAGCGGTATTTTATGTGGATTAATGGCTTCCACCCCTCAGAACTTCTTAAGGTAACCTCTTCTTGCTCTCATATGCGTGTAATTCTGCATCCATTCTTCCTCATTTACCATATAGACTCCCCCCAGATCGGATTATAAGAAGTTGTTATATTTCTTGATCACGAATGAAAAGGTCCTATTATTAGCAGGACTAATAAATCCTTAGTAGTATGCGGAACTTCATTGATTTGCATTCCTGAAAAGTAAAGAATACTTGCTAAAGATTGGGTGGTTTCACTTTCCGATTGAATGAGGAGCCCTGCAGTGTACAATTACATTTTTATGTCACCATAACACCATCACTATAGTCTCGTGACCTTGAGATTCTCCTTCATATGGCACAGACTTACTATTGTTGTATTGAAGTTCTTAGTTTGTTTCTTGTGTCCAGTGCGTATAAGCATTTCTAAACAAACTTGATTCCTAGAAGATAAAGCTTAGATAAAGTTGTGTGGTTATTTCTATCCATCCCGGATGAGGTTCGTTGAGCTTCTTCAGGTTGCTGATTGTTAGAGTGGGCTAGAGTCCCACATTGATTGGGAATGGACGGATGGTTTGCTTATATGGAACTGGGCAATCCTCTCCTCATGAGCTAGCTTTTGCAATTGAGTTAGGCTCAAGTGCCATATCTTTACAGTGACATTAGTAGACTTCCTGCTGCATCTGATGTTAATGTGCTTTCACTCTATCTGTTTATGACATTTATTGCAGGAATTATATGAGTGTTGTACATTTTATTTGCTTTTGTTCTCTGTCAGTTTTTCATGTGTCATCCAGAAGTGGATAGGATAAGAACCTCAAGTTACTACTGTAGATAACACTCTCTGCAGAATTGAATAAGTCATGATCGTATGGTATACGTTCAAAGTGCTATTTCTAAGCAGTACACAAGTTTCTTTACAACCAATTATTCATTATTTTAGTATTTTTCTCATTTTTCGTGAAATGTATTAGTAATGCAGCTTCTAGTCAATCAGTTAGAGCCTATGACCGAGCAACAGTTAGCCGCCATTTACAACTTGCAGTAATCATCCCATCAAGCTGAAGATGCTCTATCACAAGGTATGGAGCAGTTGCAACAATCTTTGGCAGAGACGTTAGCCAATGGATCTCCTGCTACTGAAGGGTCATCAGGAGATATTGATAATTACATGGGTCAGATGGCAATGACTATGGGGAAACTTAGGACTCTTGGTGCTTTTTCTCCGTCAGGTAACTCTTTTTTTGCTGCTGCCGCCTATTTTTTTTTCTAAAAAAATGAGAGATATGCTATAAATGCTCATTCAATTGTTTGAAAATGTGGAAGTGAGGCGCAAGTAAATCTTACTCTGGAGGTCTTGTAACTGCAAGTAGCATGCCATTACTAAAACTTCAGAATATGTCTTGTTTCTATTTATCTTTGAACTTTGGTACCTTGTCCTCTTTTATGTTCTCTAACGGGGTCCTAAAATAGGCAAAAATTTATGTTCGAAGACGTTCTAAAATCAATAATTGGCCTTTTGTCACTGTATACCCTCGTAAATTATATGATTCTAGATCGCCTGTCATGTTCATTTTGCTATAGCAACTTCACGTTTAGAGATTTCTGGTTTTGTTGTGTTAGTTTTATTTTGTCTCTTGAAACAAAATTTGTGAAGCTAAAAGTCATTGCATCTTTCTGGCACTTTTAACAATGTCAATTATAACACATTAAACCATGACAAGAAGTTGGTGTTCTAAATTATGTCAATCTGAGGTGAGATCAGTGCAATAAGTGATTTTTTCTGATGCGAAGACTCCGTTTCTTTCCCTTGGTGGGAGGGAATTTGGTTTTCTCGTGAGTCTATTCAAAGATGTTGCCAATATTTACTGAAGCAAAATTTTAGTTTCTTCCTATTTTCATGTTAAATTAAGCAGGTAAGGAGTGGTGATGCTGAAGTTGAGAGGAAAAGTAATGAGAAGATTCCTCAATTCATTGATAGGGTGAAAAAGGATCCCAGCTGGAAACACCAGGTTCATGATCTGTGCTTATCCATTTGTTCATGTAGTATAGTTGCTCAATATTCATTGTTACATTTGTTCCTTTTACGTTTTAAACTAGTGTTCTCTGTTTTTATTTAAATGTGTACATTCCTCTTCATGGAAAGAACAGGTTCAAAGTCACTATCAATTCCTTTTTCAAAGCCTGCAGCAAATGTATGAGCCCTTCCCGCGTGCCACCAATGACCTACGAAAAAGAAGAATCTTTTATGTCGTACTCTTTACTACCAAAAGAGGTTGTTTATTACTTAAGAAGTGATCTCTGTTAATACCTTCTTACTCGAGACTTTTTTCAAACTTATTTGCTGTTGGATTTGATAGTGGCTAACAAAACTTCTGTTGGAACCTCAAAATGATGCAGATCTCTTTATCTTTCTATGAAGTCAAAAACAAACAGACCCCATGGTTCACAATCGAAGTTGACCGACACTACTGGGAACACTGATATGTAATTTTGAGTGTGGCTCACCAGACATATTACAAGCTTTTGGTAGTTATTCTGATGAATTTGCAAGTTTGACAGTGCATGCTAAGAAAGCTATCACTTCTTTAGTGAACTGCTGTGTCGTTTCTTGTTTCTTACAGCTGTTTGTTTCTAATTAGCATCAATATGAATTATGATTGTGACATGGATATTACCAGCATAAATATTTCTTCCAGAAGGGAGAAGATATGATTTACCTTTTGCTGCAATGATATTTGTGATATCTTCTCTTCGCTCTACCTTTAGGCAGTGGGAAAGGTTATTAGCTTATTTGAATATCCTTGATATTTTCTCCAAAAATCTATCAAGCCCTTAATTATGATAGTTTCACGGGGACAAAAAGATTTATATGTTCAATATCAGTAGAAATACATTACATTCATTGGATAACTTCTATCTATACTTGTTGTGGGGATTTGGATAAACTTTTCTTAAGAACAAGTTATTTTTGTTTCCTTCAGAAGAATGCGTTAGTATATTAGATCAACTATATGTTTGACTTGCATTTCTCTGAATTAGGGTTTCCAGTTCATACCTTAATTGCATTTTCGTTTACCTTAGTGTTTCACCTAAAATCCTATGTTTCTTCATTTAAATGCTTGACCTAAATTAGTTTGGATCAGTTATATAAAATCATCTGTATCAATTCCACTTTATTCAGGTCTATTTCATTTCACTATTAGTCTGTCTTTCAAGGCAAATAAACACATCTACTACTTATTAAGACACCCAAATTCCAAATAGTTTTGTTTCTTGAGGTGCTTAAGCCTTTTGAAATTGTGATCAACAACTGCTTTATAACAACCTATTTAATTATTTGGATTTTACGCGAGGTTTGTAAACCTAAGAATTCCAATAGCTACACGAAGGTACATAAGCTCAACAATCTAGAACAGTGAAACAACTCAATCTAATATTAGCAAGTGAGGAGAAACACTGCCCTTCAATAGACCTTGATTGAGTAGAAAGAGGTCTCCATGTCTTGGCAACCATTTTCTGCTTTTTCCGGTCCATGACAACACGTAAATCTCCTCCAATTTGCGTCCTCGAGTTATTATAGTTGAATCCGCAAGAAGAAAAACACCTCTGCAATAATTATATTTCCCGATAAATTGTTAAACTTCTCAGAATTTTGACTAAAGGCCGCAATTTTGTTATAGAAATAAATTCTACATGAAAATAGCGTAATGATATGCCTGGAACTGTTGATTGCGGTTCGGTACTACATGAATCTGTGAATTTCCAAGCAAGATCGATGCAGTGGAATATGATTACACCTAATTATTAAATGATTAAAGCTAAGTTGGCGAATGAAGATTTTACAATTCCTATTGTGGACGTCATTGAAAGGTTGGTTCATTTATCTACATATTCAAGTGCATGCTTCAGGAAATTAACGACAAAAAACTATAGTATATTTTGGACCTTGAAACCAAATACATTTCTTGTCAAATGTGAGACTTGTTTCCAATATTGATGCATAATCTATAAAATTTTAATGTGCCAGTAGGAGATTCAATTTTGCACTTGTATTAGCATAATTTGTTTATGTTGAGTTATTGATGTGCTAAGTAGCCTGCTAAGTGCATTTCATGGATGACAACAACAACATGGATGATCAAATGTTTTTTTTTCTAGTTAGTGAAATTTGTAAGGAACTGATCTCTCCTTAGCTATTAATTACATGATCTGTTAGAAATGCTGCATTTTGCATTGCATAAATGAAATATTGTTTTAAATTTTTTTCAGTACTATAAAATATTGATCCAATGCCGAAGATGGGCGATTTTCCCCTGAATCTGCTTTTTGGAGTAGTTTGCAGGGTCCTTTAATCAAGAAAAAGCCAATTGGATGGTTGGTTGCTCCAGCTGTTGAGTATTTTCACTTGCTTCCGTACAGAGAGATTTTGTCGAACTTGCATTCTAGGTAGAAGTTGCATCTGGTTACTTTTGGTTATTTCTTTGCCCTTTTGTTCAGGAAAATGTTTAGTCAAACATTGCCCTCTCGTCTCTGTAGTTTTAGTGGTATTTGTGTTATAAATCTTCATTTGCCAATGAATACTAACTCGGGTTCCTTGCAGCTATATCATTAAGTCTTTCATAAAGCCTATTAGTTGTGGCCTCCTATTGATCGAAAATTGAGCAATTAAAACTGGGGAGAAAGTTTATGGGAGTAGGCAGCTTTTATGCCTTACGATTCTATCTATTTATATCTTTCGGATTATAATAAGTTTTTTCATACTTGTCCACTGTGGAAAATTAATATTTACAGTTTTAGTACTAGCATATCTGATGCTCTGCTTCAAGCCGGTGCATTCACATTATATATGCTGAGCTTGTTATATATATAACTATCTCGAGAACCTTCTAGAGATTTGGTAAATATGTCTGTTAGTTGGTCATTGAACTTTACAAATCGCATGACAATATCTTCTAAGTGTTTCTTTTATACCGTAGTGTCTGAACCAGCTGTTGCGCACCTCAACTAATTCCATGGATATCATTGCTATTCTCTTTCCTAGCAGCAAATATCCTAAAGCTAAATCGCCAAAGCGTACAAGATCTCGTTCTAGGTCTGTCTCTTCTCAGACCCATTCTTGGTTGAAAGGACGTTCTGTGTGGAGGTAATCTCCTTCACTGATTGTGTGCTCTACCCATTTTTTTGTTGGAGAAGGTTATGTAAAAGTACCATCTAGTACAAGGTTAATATATAATTTTATGCAAGCCAAGAACTTAACCATCAGTTAATTTGAATCATTTTAAACTTTTCATCGTGAGAGGTACTTGTGAATTAACTGTTTTATCATGTAAGATATTTGTGACCATTGTTGTATAAGGGGGAAAAGAGTAAAAAGGTGAATATATGTTTAATCAGTTTTGTCTTTGGTCAATTGTTGTATAAGCACTGAGAATGTTTCTTAACGTTTTCTTGGTGTTTTGACTTGAAATGTTGTGATGTTGCTTTGCTCATTTTGATTGTTTATCCAAATTCAAGAGGTAATATGCATGGGACGACTCGTTATTAATTGCTTTGGTCAATTTTTACTAATGTACTAATGCGTGTTGAAATGGTTGGTCAAGTTTAAAGAGGCTGTTGTAAATGGTGTGAACAGGTAATTGATAGTGGAAGCTATCAAGTATTAAGAAATCCTTCCGTATTTCGAACAAGAAAATGGGATCAGAGAGGCCAAAATCTGTGACTATTCATGTCACAGGGTCCGTGAAATTTCACGGTATTGCTCAGAATCCTATGGAGAGAGCAGTTAACATGTTGAAAGATTATGCTGAAAAGAGAGGGTTACCTGCTGGTTTGACCTTGGGTAGATTTACTGTTCTTGAAACGGTTGGAGAGAGTGGACTTCCGACTTTGTTGAAGGTCATAGAGAAGGAGTCCTCTTCAGGAAATAGTTCAAATAATGGACAAGTCATATGGGTTAGTTCTACAGAGACAAACCTTTGATTAATTTGTGTTGATTAATGCTTGCCCTTTAAAACTGTCTTGTGCAGCAAATTATGCACATTTATGGAACATGAATAGCTGGATGTGTGGTTCTCTATTTTCTGATGCTTCCTAGTTTATTCGCTACCTCTGAATTGTAGATATTTTGATGGGTAAATGTATTGTGTGAGCTAACGACCATACTCCTATAGTGCCAGATTGAGAGCTTATTGTCCTGTCCTGGTTGCATATTAGGATCTTGAGTGGATATGGTCTTGCCTACAAATTTTATTGTGGAGGTGTGCTTTTTTCCAGATGGAAACTTCGGAATATTTTGTCATCTCTCCTCTAATGAGCATATCATGAAATGTCCATCGATGCTAGATTGGGAACAAGAAGATCATTGATTTTGATGGTCAAGCTGAATTGGCATATTACTTCACATTGAATTCGGGTTCACCATCTGTCAAGCTAATAAGACACTAATTGGTTCTTTTACATCCTGTTAATTAGTCTTCAAATAGCACAAACTAAAATTATTGACTAAAATTTTGTTTTGTGATGTATATATAATTGTGTATTGCAATTTGTGTAAGTATGTCAATACTAATTTACAATACGAGTTATTATTTTATATAAATCGTTGCAATTGGTATTTGAGCTAGTTACAAACATGTGGCAACAATCGTAAATAAGAGTGGCTATTTATATAAATCATTTTAATTTAATAATATGTGACAATAATTGTTGCAATAGATCAATAAAAACCATTGCAATAGGTAGTCAAAAAGTGTCGCAACAGAATAACAAAAGCGTCGCAATATACGCTATTGCAACGGCTAATGTCATTGCAATAGAATCTATAGCAACGGTTAGTAACCATTGCAATAGATGAAAATAGGTGTCCCAATAAGTAATGAAATAGTTGTAATAGGTTTTCAAAAAGCATTGCAATAGAATAACAAAAGCGTCACAATAGATGCTGTTGCAATGGTTTAATGTCGTTGTAATAGCTTTTATTGCAACGGTTAGTAACCATTGCAATAGATGAAAATAGGCGTCTCAATAACTCAAAAAATAACCATCTCCATAGGTCAAGCTATGGCGATGGTTATCTGAAACTGTCGCCATAGCTTGACCTATGGCGACGGTTCAGACAACCATCACATAAACCGTTGCCATAGACCTATCGCAACTCCCACTTATGGGACACTTGCTGAACCATTACTATAGAGATATGGCAACGATTTTGTTGTCTATTGCAATGATTTTTGCAACTGTCACCAAAGGGATAATTTCTAGTAGTGATGGGAATCTATCTCTTACTCTTATTGTATCTTTGGTTTATGCGGCTACACTCATCGGGGCCTATTCAGGGGGAAACACTGGACCCATATAACCCGTGGGTAGTTCTAGGTTGGTTAAGGTTCACATACCCAGGTTAATGGTTTTAAATATATGGTAAACCCAGTTCCCTTTCCCGGCATGGTTATATATATGTGTGTGGTTTGTATGCATATGTTTTGTTTACTTGGTTTTACTAGATGGCATTATTTTATCCTTATCCTAAGTTCTTTCTAGTGTTCACCCTCCAACCCATCCTGGCGCGGCTATATCCCCATGTGATGTAGGAATCGGCCATTCTACTCTTCCTGCTCAGTTATCGAATTCGGGATCAACTATTGATTGAAGCGGTTAGCTTCTATATTCTGGAAGGCTTCATTTCATGTTTGTGGGTATTTTACATACTTTGGATATTTTATGGATATTGTTTTTGGATATGGGTTGGGGCATGTCCCAACCGGATATTGGTTTTCTCTTAGTTAGAGGCTTTTATGGAACTACTATTAGTTGGTATGGGCGGGATAGGTATTGGTGTTAGCCTTTGTATTGGCATTGGTATTGGGGCTGATACCGTTAGACTAAATTTCTCACTATTCCATACTTTTAGATTCTGTTATGGAACTTGGTTTGGTTATTGTTATGGTTTTAGATTATAGTTTGGTTTGGTATTAGTTATCGGTTGGATTTGGAACGGTTTGGCTTGTTTGGGTCGGTCTCGGTCATAGACCAATCACAGGGTCTGGATATTTGCAAATACATGCTACCTTATCATATGTTTGGAATTTATCCGACTTAAGTTATATGTTGGATGGTTGGGTAGGGTATCGTAGGTGGTCTCTAGTCCTGGTTGGACTTGCGATGCCCATTACGTCAATGCCCTTAGTCGGGTCAGTTAAATTTGGTATCAAAGCTTTAAGTTCATGGTCAATTGAGAGTCCACAAATTCGTGTCAAGTAGAGTCTCTTTTAGGAGTGTGTAGCGTGCCATACTTATAAGGGAAAGGCCATAAGACATTTAGGAATGTTTTACTTTTTTGGTATTCTATATTCAAGATTGGAGTCTGCGTCTTGGAATCTTCTCTAATCTTGGTTTGTTCACTTTTCAGATTATGCCCCGACAATTTGAGATGCAAGGTAAATCTTCTGTCCCAGTTGGGGATAATGTTGATGGGACTTGCACTACTCAGGGGATCCATACTCGGTCTAGGGATTCCATCCTTAATATTTCTGGAGTTCCACTGGTTGCTAGTAGTCCTTTTTGCAATAAGGTGACTAATGTAGAATTTTGCTGACCTATTCATGTTATTGCACAGTTGGTTGCTACTCAAGCTGAGCGGGATGCATCTGGTGTTTCATTTGCTAAGGCCATAAGGGTTGTTAAGTTTATGAAGATGAATCCTCCTACTTTTACTAGTGTGAAGGTAGAGGAAGATCCTTATGGTTTCTTGGATAAAATGATACAAAATTTTAGGTTGATGCAGGCCACAAATGTGGAAGGGGTGACTTTTGCAGCATATCATCTTTAGGATGTGGCGTACCAATGCTACGAGGAATGGGATATGATGACAGGTGATGTTGTGGATTCGATTTTATGGGAGACTTTCTCTAATGCTTTTCTAGACCGCTTCTTTACTTAGGAGTTGAGAGAAGCGAAAGAGGAGGAGTTTGTTAACCTGAGGCAAGGGAAAATATCTTTCAAGGAATACGCCTTGATGTTTCGTTAGTTGTTAAGGTATTCTCCAGATATAGTGTCTGATATGCGGGCAAAGATGAGAAAGTTCACTACTTGACTATCTCAGAAGTTGATCCTTGAAAGCAAGACTTCATTGATGATCAAGATTATGGATATTTCTAGGTTGAATATTCATATATAACAGGTGGAGAAAGAAAACACGAAGCAGGCTGAGTTTGGGGAAAGATAGGGTAAAAATTTCAGGTCATCTAAACAAGGTGGTGCTCAATAACAAGGTGGTTGGGATGGCGGTAAGTGGCCAAAAAATAAGTGGGGGAGTTCTGATTCCTTATCTACAGTTAGTACTTCTTACCCAAAATTGTTTCAAATGTGGTCAACCAGGCTATATACTTAGAAACTGTTTGATTGGTAAAGGTACTTTGAGAGTGAGTAAAGTTCCGATTACTTCATCTTCTGTTCCCACACCAAAGGGTGTTGCTTTTGCATTAATGTTTGCTTCTAGTATAGGCAATGGTGGAAATAAGATATATGCTTTTGCTACTCGGCTAGAACTTGAGGCATCACCTGTTGTCGTGACTGGTACATTACAACTCTTTTCTCATGATGTGTATTATTTGCTTGATTTGGGGTCCATTTATTCTTATGTGACCCCATTTATGTATTATTTAACTGGATGTAGCCATCCTACCATATTTTAGGTAAGTCCAAAAGCTATAAACCTACTAAAGAAAATCAAACAAAAGTGAACACTAAAGTAATAGGTAGCCTCCCACCCAGCGCTCAGCACGATGTGTCTATGCTGGTTACTCAGACTTCACCAAAAATCCCATGGGTTGCCTCCCATGCAACGCTTGATTAAAAATCACAGCACGCCGTGGGTACCTTTATTACTTAGAATTCATCAAGATACCCATATGAATACCTTCCTGAGTCATCAATAGAATTATCACCGACACCACCCGCATGTTGGTCGGCTACTTCATTACTTTTCTAATGTTGAATGTGGCCTCCTCTCCACTGACTCTGAACTTCAGCTTTCCATTCTCCATGTCAACTATTGCTCTACCTGTGTCCATAAATGGTCTCTCCAATAAGATGAGCATCTCAATGTCAACCTTACAGTCTAGAATGACAAAGTCAGCCGAAAAGATGAAGTTATCAATTCTCATAATCACATCAAAATAAATGCCCACAGGTTTCTTCACAGTGCGGTCAGCCATCATCAGTTACATTATAGTTAGTTTAAGAGGACACAAGCCCAATTTCTTGAATACAACCAGCGACATCAAATTTATGCTAGCTCCTAAGTCACATATGGCTTTGGTGAACCGAGATCACCTATTTTATGGTCTAGATAGCTAGTTGTGACTGCACTATAATGGTGCAACCCATCAACATCCTCAATCATAGACTTTTCTTCTTTGTAACCAATTGCTTCATGAAGCTGGCATATCCAATCTTCTGCTCCAATACCTCAAGAAGAGGTACGTTCAAGCTCAACCCTTTCAATATCTCAATAAATCACTTGAAATTACCTTTCTCTGTCTTCTTCTTCAATATCTAAGAAAAAGGTAGGGGTGGTCTTGAAATTTGTCTTATCTTTAGCGCAACGACCAAAGCCTTAACTATGTCCTTACCATCTACACCATTACCACCCTTTGTTTTTTTTTGAATCTATGATGGGTGTCTCGTCAATAGTAGTTTACGTATTCCTTAATTCTTCTGAAGCAGGTAGTAGGTGATCCTCAATAGTAAACCACTCCTTGTAGTAATAGCAAGAACATGACTGTTAGTTTTTGAATTTTGCACAGTGTTGCTCGGATGGGTACCTGGCTGCCACTAGTTCAGTGTTGCTGACATCTGCCCTCATTGTTGTTCCAACTGCATAATAGCAGAAGCATAAAATTCAAACTTTTGGGTCAACCCTAAAATGTCAGCCTTTACTTCGTTAAGGTTGTTCTCCCTATTTTCTTGACCCTTTACCAGCTTAGTCGGCATCTTTTCCATTCTTGATTCTAAATCTCATCTACATGGCAAAATATACTTGTATCACTTCTCTCTTTAGCCATCCTTCTTCCTCTAGTCACCATCTCTCTCCCTAATATGGTATTTGTATTTGTCATAATAGTTTCGACCTTGGTCCCTTGCCCTTGGGCTTGGAAACCCGCTAATTGAGAATCTAGATAGTTTGCTTCCTCCTCTAACTCTGACTCATATGTTTTTGAAGATGAACCCTGTGCTCTTACTGCAAACTACTTTGCTAGTAACCCAAATTAGTTCTCAGCAATGCAATTTCATATGACATTGAATCATTAGATAATTTTTTGTTGGAGGAGGAACTAATATAATACGTGCAAGATCCCCTCTTAGCCTCTCAACTTTGCCATCCTCATTTAGTGTGCGAGATCTGATCTAGCATATCTAAATCTACCTCCCAGTGTAGTCTCATAAATTCTCCTCTAGAGATGGTGTCTACCATGGCTTTGGAACTGATGGTTAGGGATCTATAAAATATCTCCAATAAGCTCGTCCCTAAAATCCGATGGTTGGACATCATACTCAGCTTTTTCTTGAACTTGAACCAAGCCTCGTACATGAATTCTAATTGCAGCTGCCTAAATTTATAAATCTCATCCTTAAGTTTCAACATACTAGATGGAGGAAAGAACCGATTCATGAATCGCCTGTGCAACTCATTCCATGTAGTGATAGATCCTTTTGGTAGTTTCCCTAGACATAAAGATGCTTCTCCAGTAAGTGAGAAGGGAAAAAATCCTCGTCTAAGTGCCTCCTTATTAACCCCTAGATTTGAGTATGAATTGCAGGTTCCAATGAAATTTTCAAGGTGTATGTTTGCATCATCTGTAGTAAAACCTGCAAATACACCCTTCAAATTTAATAGCTAAATCATCACACTCGTTATGTCAAACTTAATGCCTGGGGTAAAATAGGAGGGATACTGGCTCCTATCTCTCTTGGTTCAATGTGCCTTAGATCCTCTTTATCATCATCATATGGATGAAAATAATGGTATGCTAGGATAACTTCATCACGGCCACCTCTTACTCTATTTACCACTGAGTGCTGCTCGACGATCTGCATCCTGCCTCTACACAACTAACTCTACCTCTCGATCTATTCACTAAACATTTTATTTCTTTATTTAATTAGCAGCTTGTGCTAACAGGACCCCCGCCCACTGGTCAACAATGTCATGAACTACTTTAAAAGGAGGGGGAGGCACCTGATGTGCATCATCACAAACCCCTTCAGGGATATCATCTCTTTTTGGCTCCATTATCCTACTAGGTGTTTGTAGAATTCACTTTAGATTTGGATTTACTAGGAGGAAGGAATTACCTCTACTCCGTGTGATTGAGATACACCAGTGTATTCCCAACTAAGAACAAATAATAGAAAGACCCAAAAATTGCAACAACCTCAATTCACAACTCAACATCATATTACACAACAACAGTACTAAAATTTGATAATACCTAAGCTACACCTTCAATCTGAAGATTATACAGTCTCTGTCAAATATAGTAACAAACCAAAGGTTGGGTTCAAATCTTAAAGGAATACATGGAATTGTGACTTTCAACTGTTGTAATCAACAAACAAAACTGGAAAAGTAAATGGGGGGATTGTAGTGTCAATATCAAACAAGTAGATAATATCAAATTTGGTTGTAATCAGTCTTCGGTGAACACTAGGATTGTGTTCCCCTGGATTCTCAACTCTGTTGGCTTATCGTGTTTTATTGAACCAAACCGATACCTTGTATGCAGAATTACGATAAGTTATGTATAACCAACCATTTTTAGGACTAGCTGACAGATTTCCTACTTTACCGTTTGAGTCTCATGATGTCACTTTACTAACCTTTATCCAAGATCCCAGTTAACTGTCACCTTTTGAGTCTCTAGTTATTAGATGACAACTAACCATCTAACTTAGATAATACCTAGTAGCGTGGATCGATAGTTAAACTTTAAATTACTGTTATAATTAGCTTTTCCTAGTCACTACCCCTATTTTAAAGTAAGTAGCAATAATCTAGGTGGGATCCTAATGTTTGGAACTACTAAGATAGGTAATAAAGTGAATATAATACAATGCATGCATGGGTATCGATTAAGAACAACAAAGCACTTCCCTTACTTTATCAATTTGCAAGGGTTTCCACAACCCTAGATAAGGGTTTTTAGGTGCTCATGCTTGTAAAAAAATCAACAGCATTCATAATTTAAGGCATAATATGTATCACTATAAGCACAACTGAAAACCCAAAACATTAACTGAATTAATCAACCAAAATCAATACTAGAGAATTTCATGACCAAAATCGAATCTCAGAATAAAAATATGTTTGTAAGTATCAAGAGTGTGTTCCTTCTACTAACAAACACATAATAGGTAATTATAGTACATGAGGAAACCTTAAAAATCAAATCCCAAATAAAAAAAGAGAAAAAGAATCGGTGGCCATTTACATGTGTCTACACACGGCCTGCCTGGCGCATGCGCTACGCGTGGTGTAACGCCCCGGAAAACGATTCCTAGAGCGTTATACAGTGCTTGAGGCTACGAGTAGCGCCAAGCTAAACCTTTGATCCATTTTCATTCAATTCAAAACAAATCAATGGGGTTTCCATAAATAACCCTCAAATATCAACAGAGTAATCATCATCCAAGAATAAAAGAATTTTAGAAAAATAACAAAATACGACTTATTAGTCAACTCCCAACATCTATACTAGTCTGACAAATCTCTAAGAAAATCAATAAAACCACCGAGCCATTGAGACATGCCCTAACTGACTCATACTCAGTTATCAAATGTAAATAATTCCGTGAAACCAACATCAGACATCACATCCTCGGAACATGAGGAATCACCCCGATAGAGGATGTAGAACAGCGTGCCCAAAGAATCACTGTCGAACCTGGAATTGAGCAACTGAACCGACATTCTGAGAAAATGCAGCCCACATCCAAAGATGTGGGTCAGACCATGGAAGGGAACTGAGTATGTGGGGGTATGCAGTTTTATAAACATCATCATCATAAATATTTATAAGAAATATGCAGGATGTATGAAAGACTCACATAGACCGAAGAAAATCATCATAATCATGAGAGGATGAAATAAGTATAATAAAACATGTGAGTCATCATATAATTTGTCAATCACTTTCAGTTTATCAAGAATATCAATTCTCATAATGTAAATATCATTTAAATCTTTTGAAAGAATAACTTTCACAATTCCACTTTCAAATCACTTCACCGTTCACCATAGACACAAGGAAACACACACACACTGGGAGATCCTATAACCGACATAAACTATGTGAGCTACATGGAGTCAAACGTACAACCCACGTTGGGGAGAGCCATCCTATCCTTGTCATCGGAGTAGGACTATCGATATCAAGTCCACACAAACTAGTGATCACTATATAAATCAGCCTTAGGCTCACTCCTACGGGGGCACGTAGTTCTAGGGAAGTAAGGTCACTTTATACCTCCCACTCCGTGCTAAAGATTTCTCCCGAACTTAGCTTAGATCATTTCAAAGACAATTCATAACAAAACAATTTCAGTAATATATAAATATACATCGGGAGCCATCATGCTTCCCATTATCAAAATCAACCACGTTGTGGATTTCTTTCACACTCAAGTCCAAAATAACTCCATTAAGACCAAAAGGTCAAATCATTCAAAATATCTCAAATATTCAACATCAACTTGCTTATAACACACACTTTCTCAAAAAAACACAATTTCCAATGGGGATTCATGACCCAAATATCAAAATCATGATAAATATTATTCAAGATTCATGCTTTATATCTCTACACATGTAAATTCATATTTCAAAATCATAAACATCAAGATTTCGTAATAATCATCATAAGATATGGGTTCATGCTTCAAATTCATAAAAAATCAAATAAAAGTCATGCCTTTGTAAAGAAAATTACTTTTGGGCACAAGAACGAAAGAGAGTTCTTGGTTAAAAACCCCACATACCTTGAATGATGAACTTTAGATCGATACTAATTTTTGAGATGTTAATTGTGCCTTTGAATGATGGTTCTTGGAGTTCTTGAACTAGGAACTTGAAATCTTGGATAAATTTGTAGAATTAATGGTGAACTTTGGAGGTTCTTGAAGTTGGATGTAGGAGCTTAGGATTTTCTTTTTGAGGGAATTTGATGAAATATAACATATAATGCTTCTAATAGGCTTTAATATAGGATTTGGACAGATTTTGGGTGAGGGTGTATGACTAAAACGCCCCTAAAAATCAAAAAAATTCACGAATCTATCCTTTGGTGGACTGTTTTCATAGTCTGAAGTAGATCAACCATAATGTTTTATTCTGTTATACAAATTGGATGAAACCAATTTCATTAAAAAGAGAACTCTCATATCTTTCTGCTGATATATAGTATCTCACCCAGATCATTGTGTACGGGGAGTTATGATCATTTGAAGTTGACCCAAAAATTCACTTTTGATAGGCTAAAGTAGATCGACCATAATTTTTTGCTCCGATAGAAAAATTTGATGATACCAATTTCGTTGGAAAGAGGACTCGCAGAGCTTTCCATTGATATATAGTAGATCAGCCATATCATTATGTACAAGGAGTTATGATCATTTAAAGTTGGAGCAAAAATGCGCCAGGCCTCAGTACTTTTTCCTGCACGTTTTACTGTTTACTACTATTCACTGTTCGATCGGAATATTCATAACTCGTCGCTCGGGTGTCTGTTTTCGATGATACACGTATCTTTGAAAAGATTATTTGATACTCTACACAATGGTGGGTCATAATCTAAGACATTCCCCACGTAAAATTTATAATTCATTCTAGAAGATAGAACCCAACACGTTTACGCACAAAATTTCAACGAAAAATTTCTTGGGGTATTACACGCGGTCTGCTCCTAGGCACATGTAGACATGGGTAAGTGACAAAAAAATTTACTGCACTGTTTGCTATCTAGACTTTGAAATTCTGGCACCTACCTTACCTACATGCGGTCTACATGTGCTACATGCGGTCTGCATATTGACATAAGTAAGTGCCGAAAGTTATTTTTCAGCTCTTTCAATATCTGGAACTCTAACTTTGGTACTTACCTTATTCATATACGGACTACATATGCTACATGCAGTCCACATGTAGACATAGGTAAGTGTCAAGCCTTTAAATTTTTGCATCTTTGCTTCCAAATTTCAAGTTTCATTACATGCTTTGGTCACATACATCCGAAAAGCATTACAAATACATAAAAATGATTAAATAAGTAGTCAAAAACTCTATTTTTCATCTTTTTCTTGAACATCACTCCCAAAACCTAGTTTTCTGTGAAACATACCAAAAATACATCATATCTAACTAAACAACCTAAGAAACTTGCATATTTTTATAGTTTTAAGCATCAAAAGTGTTATTTTTCTATAGAACATCAATGTACCATGATCTGAAGATAAATTATTCTAAAATTGTATGAAGAAGGATATTATAGATTTCTCATCTAAGTGTTTGGATTGTCAGCAAGCAAAATATGAGCATTGCAGACCAGGTGGTACTATGGAGAGGATGCCCAATTCCAAGTGGAAGTGGGATCGAATTACTATAAATTTTTTGAGTGGTTTTCTACACACTTCTCATAGTTCTGACAACATTTGGGTCATTTTTGATTGATTGACCTAATTAACTCATATCCCTTCAGTGTTGAGAGGTTAGCCTATACCTATATTTAAGAGATAGTTCATCTTCATGGAGTACCTGTGTCTAGTTTTTCAGACAGAGGCTCAGTATTCATTTCTATTTCTAGAAGAAATTTAGGAGGATTTGGATACTCAGATTGACCTCAACATAACTTTTTACTTCTAGATTGATAGTCGAAGCAGACTATTCAAGTTTTGGAGGATATGCTCTGTTCATGGTTTAAGGACTTCGAAGGTCAGTAGGAGTGAAATTTAACTTTGGTAGAGTTTTATTATGATAATAGCTACCAATATAGTATTGAGATAGAAACCTTTGAGGCACTATATGGTAGAAATTATCGATCTTTGATTGGTTGGTTTGAGACTTTAGAGGTTAGACCATGTGGTACAAACTTGATTCATGAGTGTTTGTATAGAGTTTGGGTGATTCAGGGTAGGTATGAGAAACTTAAAGTACGAAAAAGAGTTGTGCAGACCTTTGGCTTTGTGCCTTGAAGTTTAGGATTAGTGATCGAGTTTCATTTAAGTGTCTCCCATGAAGGGTGTGATGTGATTTAGGAAGAGGGTCAAGCTTAGCCCAGGTAATCAAGCCATATGAGTTGCTTTTAACAATTGGGAAGATAGCTTATGAGTTGGTTTTACATCCAGACTTTTTAAACATTAATCCAAAAAATTTAGGAGGGGTGAATTGAAAATTTATGTGTGTCAACTACTGACTCTTCATAGTCGACTCGCCTGCAGATCATTCACTTCACAAGAAATATTAGATTCAAAAAAATTAAGCTAATAAGCAATCAAACATAAAGTAAAGACACCAAGATTTATCCTTGTACGTAACACCTATGTGGTGCCTACTTCCAGTCCCTTTAGGGTTCAAAGTTTTCTTAGATCGTTCAATGTCTAGCTCGAGTACAATAGTGAGAAACAAGTTCTGAAAACTTGTTTCTCCGATCTTGTGACACAACTTCAGTTGATGTTACAAATTTGACTCGATCCTACTACTTATATAGCAATTGTAAACTAAAAGTTACAAAGCCTTGTTATAATAAGATCGAGACACTTTGATATTATTCTTTGAAGTTGTGTGACTCGTGTCCATCTTTAGTCTTCCTTTTTAAGAGTCTTTGGTTACTACACTTTATAAGGAAATCCAAGAGATTTCTTCTCAATCAAGGATTTGAATTGATTCCTTGAATGAGGAATGTAGCCATATGATATGTCCATATATGGATTTTAATCACATCTATATCAAATATGTCCATGATCTGTTGTTCCTTTTGGTCTCGTAGATATTGATGCCTTTCCAAATGTGTTTGTGACCTTTTTCTTCTTTTACTTGATTGTGACTGATTTGAATTTTCATAATTTTTGGGGATGAGATTCTCTTTTCGTGTGTTCTTATTGTGATTTATTTACTTGGATGTCGTAGATCGTGAATTGATGTCCTTCCATTCTTGATGTCTTTCCTTTCTAGATGTCCTTCCATTCCTATAGCTTGTGATTGATTTACTTAGATATTGTGGATCGTGAATTGATATCCTTCTATTCCTAATTTCCTTCCATTCCTGGAATCGGCTTCCTTTATCCTTCCAATATTAGCATTCTTCAATATCCTGCAAAGATACGCTTTTTAGTTTGTCATTGTTAAAATAAATACTTAGAAGGCTAACAATCTCTCTCCTTTTGATAATGACAAATAAGAGTAAATATCAGTTGACTTTTCTGTCTATCAGCTTGCTCCCCCTGATTTGTATGAGTATTAATTGACTTTCATGTAACATCAGTTGACTTGCTCTGCTCCCCTTGACTGGTAGGCGACTCTTATATTCCTGCTTTCTCCACCTTTGACATAATTAAAAAGAAACAATACGCAAGAAACATACAGACAAAGAAATCCATATATAGAGATTCAACAAGAAGAAAAACAGTGAAATTATTTTACAACCTATATGGCCAGGAAGTATATGAGGGAGTTATCCATCATGTGACAGAATCATTCATAGGATTTTTTATTTAAAAATAATCCCGGCAAAATACTGTCCAAAATAAGGCTTAAAAATCATTAATTCTAAGAATAGCAAGCTTTTTTCTAAGGGAACAAAATCTTTCTTCTAGTAGGGGTTTTGTAAAAATATCTGCAAGTTAATTTTCGGAGTCAACAATTTTTAGAGTAAAATCACCATTCTCTACATGATCTCAAATAAAATGATGCTTAAAATCAATATGTTTATCCCTAGAATGATGCATAATATACTTAGATAAGATAATAGCACTATTGTTATCACACATAGTAGAAATAGATTCAAAAGGTAAGTAAAAGTCCAGAAGCTTATGCATAATCCATAAGATTTGAGTACCAAAACTTTCATAAACTATGTATTCAGCTTCAGTAGTTGAAAAAGCAATGGAAGTTTGCTTCTTTCTGTTCTATGAGACAAGGGCATCACTAAGAATTTGACATGTTCCACTAGTGCTCTTTCTATTAGTTTTATCTCCTGCAAAATTAGCATCTGAATAACCAACAAAATCAAAATATAAGGAGCTGGAATACCACAGTCGAAAGTCAAGAGTTCCAATTAGATATCGGATGACTCATTTGATGACAGTGAGATTAGAATCCTTAGGAGTCGACTGGAACCTGACATATTTACTCATACTGAACATAATTTCTGATCAACTTGCAGTCACATAGAGTAGAGATTCGATCGTCTCCCGGTACAAATTTTTATCAATCTCTTTTCCAGATAATTATGAATCAATGCTTGTGGATGGACTCATTGGTTTTCTATATGCCTTTCCTTTTTCTGTGCCAAACTTTTTGATGAGTTATTTCGTGTACTTGACTTGACTGATGAAAGTGACTTTAGGAGTTTGTTTGATTTGTAATCCTAGAAAGAATGTGATATCACCCATAAGACTCATTTCGAATTCTTCTTTCATCAAATTAGCAAAATTCTCAGACATAGAGATGCTAGAACTACCAAAAATGATATCATCAACATAGATTGGCACAATGAGAAGATTTGAATCAAGCTTTTATATGAATAGAGTTGTATTAAATTTACCCCTTTGAAAATTGTTATTTAGTAAAAAAGTACTCAATCTCTCATACCAAGCTTTTAGAGCTTATTTAAGGTCGTAGAGTGCTTTTAATAATTTGAAAACATGATTTTGATGTGATGGATCTTCAAATCTAGGGGGTTGTTTCACACAAACTTCTTCATGAATAAAGCCATTTAAGAAAGAACCTTTTACGTCCATTTGACATAACTTAGAATATTTGAACACTGCAAAAGCTAATAAAATTCATATTGACACTAACCTTGCCATGGGGGCAAAGGTCTTATCATAATCAATATCTTCTTGCTGGGAGTAGCCTTGAGATACAAGTCTAGATTTATTTCTGATAAATTTACCATCTTTATTTAATTTATTTCTATAGACATATCTGGTTCTAATTATTGAGAAGTTTCTTGGTCTTTCAACTAGAGTCCAAATTGGTCCAGTTCTTCATTCATAGCTTCGACCCATGATTCATCTTTAAGAGCCTCATCGGTTTTTTGTGTTCAATTTGAGAAACAAGGGGGACAACTGATTGTATCCTTAATGATGCTCTTGTTTGCACTCTATCTTCTATATTTTTGATGATTAGTTTATTTAGATGACTATCATCATGATTTTATTCTTTTGGAACACTTGGCTTTACTATTTTTTCTTTAGGAGTCGACTCTTGGGAGGGTGTAGTTGACTTGTCTTATGATGGCTTAGAGATTGTGATGTTACTTTCTTTAGATCACAGATTACCCACCTATTCTTCATCAACACTCAAACTCATAGAGAAGTGATTAGATTCATCAAATATAATATGCATAGATTCCTCAACACACAAAGTTCTTTTATTAAAGTCTCTGTAGGCATGACTGGTTGGAGAGTATCTAAGAAAAATACCTTCGTCACTTCGTGGATCAAATTTTCCCAAGATATTCTTACCATTGTTATGAATAAAATATTTGCATCCAAAAGAATGGAAATAACTGATATTGGGCTTCTTTTCTCTCCAGAGTTCATAAGGCATTTTCTTTAGGATAGGTCGGGTCAGGCACCTATTAATGATGTGACATGCCATGCTTACTGCTTCTACCTAGAAATGATCTAGGAGATTATCTTCTAATAATATTACCCTGGCAGTTTCCTAGAGAGATCGATTCTTCCACTCCACTAAACAATTTTGCTGAGGGTACCGAGGTGAAGAGAAGCTCTAAGAGTATCCGTTCTGAGCACAATACTCCTCAAGCACCTTATTTTCAAACTCTCCTCTATTGTCACTGTGAATATAAGTGATGAGGTGTCTGGCTTCTTTCTGTACCTTTCTACAAAAAATTAGAAAATTTGTGAAAGCCTCATATTTGTGGACAATGAACATTACCAACGTAAAATGTGAATAATCATCAACTATGAAAAAAACATATCTTTTTACACCGATGCTTTCAGTTTTGGTGTGGCTAAATAGATCCTTGTGGATTATTTAAAGAGGTATGGTAGTGGAGACAATATCTTTGACATTGAATGATGTCCGGATCTACTTACCTAATTGACAGGCATCACTAATATGATCCTTTTCAAACTTGAGTTTTGGCAGACCTTTCACAAATTTGAGTATGTACAACTTCTCAATGATATGCATACTAGCATGCCCGAGCTTTTTATGACACAGCCAAGTATCATTGGCTTGAACAATGTGGCAAGTTATGGTAGTAAATAGGAACTATTTAAAATATAAATGTTGTTAATAGGTTCACCGATGAGAGAGATGTCTCTTTTGTCGTGTTTGGTAAAGTAATTTCTGGCATTGAAGACTGCTCTAAATCTGATATACACAGCTGATAGATGCTAAGCAGATTGTGTTTGAGGACGTCTACTAGATATAATTCAGTGAATTTGCATGAAAAGCTGAGTTTTACTGAGCTAACTCTGATGACGTTGCCTCTAGCATTGTCACCAAAATTTACTGATCCCCCATCTATTTTATCTAAAGTAGAAAAAATTTCTTTCTTTTTTGTTATGTGTCTAAAACATCCGTTATCAATGAATCACATTCTTTTCTTATAGCTCTTGCGGACCTGTTCCTTGCTACATTCACCTGTTGCCATGAAGCACATATTGGCACCTTCTACTTCTTCTTTGATTTTATTTTCATTACTCCAGGCTCCAATGTTTTGATTTTTATTAGATGATCTTCTTCTTAACTCAGGACAATTTGTTTAAAGTGACTAGGCCTTCTACAGTAATAACAACAATCATTGTTTTTAGCGGATTCATCATTCTTGGCTCTTTGGGATCATTGTTGTCTCTGACTCATGATTTGCCTTACTCCACGATTTATGAGAGTCGTTCCTTCACTGTTAGCATCTTCCAAAATGTCTACTTCTTTGGTTTGAGCAATATTGAAGGCTACCGGTTTCTTCTTCTCTTCTTTGTGGTACCTATTTATATAATTGCATTCATATACAATAAGGTTACCTCATAGTTCATTATATTTCATGTTGTGAAGATCTCCATCTTCCAGAATGACAGCCTTGGTTTCCAAATTTTTGAGAGACTCAAGACTACCTTTTGGACTTGTAGACTGTGTGGATAGATCATCCCCAATGATTTTAGTTCTCATATGATCTTGCTGAATCTGGAAAAAATTATTTCAATGTACTCATTTTCTTCCATTTTTAACAACTCGTATTCATTGACCAGGGCAGCCTTTGACTTTTGACTTTGATGGTTCCTTCATAGGTTGCCTCTAATTTTTCCCACATCTCTTTTGTAGTCTCGCAAGTTGATATCTTGTCGTATTTTTCTCCACTCACCGCAAAAAGAAGTAGACTTATAACAAGTGCATTAGTTTTAATTACCTCTTCTTGGTCTTTGGTGACCTCGAATCTTTCAAGGTATTCTATGTCAGAACTGCTAGATTCTTTGTCTTTGCCCTTTGACTTCTCTTTAAGTCCTCAAATTGTCTTTGGACCCTTCTTTATGAAAACCCATGCTTGGAAGTCATTTGATTGGACAAAGATTCTGAACTTATTTTTCTAGTAGGAGTAATATTGTCCATTAAAGTATTGTGGTCTTTTGGAGGAGTGTCTATCCTTGAGAAGAGCACCAAGGATTTGATAATTTGTCATTTTATCATTACTCATTTGCGGTTAGGCAACACTGTTCGTGAGACCTGCTCTGAAACCAATTGAAATTCAATAGAAGGGTGAATTTAAAATTTTCTGTAAGTTAACTACTGACTCTTCACAGTTGATTCGCCTACAGATCAATACACTTCACCAAAAATATTAGATTGAAAATAATTAATTAAATAAGTAATCAAACATAAAGTAAGAACACCAAGATTTATCCTGGTTCAAAACACCAACGTGGTGCTTACTTCCAGTTCTCTTGGGTTTCAAAGTTTTCTTAGATCATTCAATATCGTCTCAAGTACAATAGTGAGAAACAAGTTCTGAAGACTTATTTTGTTCTTTAGATCTTATGACACAACTTCAGTTGATGTTACAAGTTTACTCGATCCTACTTTTTATATAACAAATGTAAACTAATAGTTACAAAGCCTTGTGATACTATGATTGAGACACTTTGATATTCTTCTTTAAATTTACGTAGCCTATGTCCATCTTCAGTCTTCCTCTTTTATAGTCATCGAGTGCTACTCTTCATAAGGATACCCAAGATATTTCTTCTCAATAAAGGATTTAAATTAATTCCTTTATTGAGGAATGTATCCATATGATATTCCCATATTAGATATGTCTATATACGACTTTTACTTAAGTCCATATCAGGTATATCCATGATGTATTGTTCCTTTTAGTCTCGTAAAGATTGATGCCCTTTCAGATGTATTTGTGACCTTTTTCTTCTTTTACTCGATCCTAATTGATCTGATTTTTCATGACATTTGGGGCTGAGATTCTCCTTCCATTTTTTTCTCATTGTGATTGATTTACTTGGATATCGTGGATTATGAATTGATGTCCTTCCATTCTCGTTGTCCTTCCATTCTTGGAGCTTGTGATTGATTTACTTAAATGTCGTGGATCATGAATTGATGTCTTTCCATTCTTGAAGTCCTTCCATTCTTGGAGCCGACTTTCTTTTTCCTTCCAATATTAGCAGTCTTCAATATCCTGCAAAAATACACTTGTTAGTTTGTCATTATTAAAAGACAGACTTAGGAGGATAAAAATTGAGTCTTTCATGTATCTATTATACGACGCTATATCTCGAATGAGTGTCACATATTTCATTGGGACTCGATTTATCTGGATCACAGGTTGACGTTTGTAGAGGAGCGAGTCTCTATATTAGCCAGGGATGTTAGATAGTTGTGTTTCAGAGATATTCCTATATTGAAGGTTCATTAAAGAAATCATCCTGTTTAGGAGGATACTTGGGAGATTAAGTCTAACATACATCGTAGTTACCCCAAGCTCATTACCAATTTAGGTACTTCTTTTTTCTTTTAGTTAGAAGATGAACTAATGTTTTAATGGTGCAACCTGCTACGTGAAAATTTTCTTTTAATGTGTTTTGACCATTTTGTCATTCCTTATAGTTGTTTCATGATGATTGGGGGATGTAGGATGGTTGGAACTATTTCTAATGTGTTTGAGAAGCTCTTGGGAGAGTTTTAGGCTTTTAGAGGCTTTAAAAGCCATTAGTTTAAATTTAGTCAATATTTCATGTTCTGAGTATCAGATGGTGATTCTAATAGTTCTGTTAGAACCAAAACATTTATTGGGTTAGTAGCTAGGTTGGATCGGGACCTCTATATCACATTTTGAGCCTTATTATGAAATCTAGTTTAATTAAGCTTTTAATGGTTCCAAGGGATAATTTATTGAAAATGACTTCTTTTCAAAAATCCAACATGGCCATTGAGTTTCGAATGTCGAAAAGAGCCTAATAACATATATGGTTTGTTCCAGTGGGGTCCTGAATGAATCTTGATGGTCCATTCAGAAATATTTCCTCACTTGAAAATCTTTTGATACAATATTTCCTGGAGCATTAGTCTCTTCCTCGTAATCGCATAGTCACATGTCACAATCATGGTCCTTGATGATAGCATTCATTGCGATTTCATAGTGATGGTATCACATCGCAATGGGTATTTTGATGGACCGAGTCGGGTTGGATCATCATGATCAGGAGGCCCAACTATAAGATTGCAATGACCATCTTAATTGTCATCGTCATTGACCATCACAATTGCACAGTAGGGGTCTGCAATCACGAGTCACTGTTCGCAGAATAGTATAAATACTTTTTTGGAAATTCTGACCATTGTTTGGCCATGGAAATTTCTTGTTTAGGCAATTTTAAGGGTTTTCTTCACCATTTAATCTTGGGAAAACTCCAAACCCTAGTTTCCATTACTTTACATTGATTATATCATCAAAACACTCCTTAATCTTGATTTTTAATATTGTTTTTAGGATTTTTGCCAGTAAATCTTTAAAATGATTTTTCATTTAGTTGAACCATATTTTAAACTAATTTTTGCTTGGGTTTCCAGTTGGAGACTCCTATAATCTTTGGGAACATATTTGTAAAATAATTTTTCAAATTTACCCCTTTTATTTTCAAACTTATTTTCTTGAACCAGTTTTGGACCCATCTAAAATATAGTTGATATGGGTATTCTTGACTTCCTTTTAATTCTTAGATGATATATCTGAATGTTCTAGCTTATTTTGAGACCATTCAAAGGGAAAGGTTCTGTGTTAAAAGTTTTAGGCTCGGATTTTGTCACTTTGAGGTAGGTTATGAAATAACTTCCTTCAACCTGGGTTGAGTAGTTAACATACTTGTAAATTATGCTATTGTCACAACTTGATTTATGAGTCATGAAGGCACCTACTAAATCCTACCAGTATGTAAGTCAAACTATAACTCGTTGCTAACGCAATGGGTTAATTCTGTAGGAAATTCCCAACATAGACGAATTTCAAGAACACGCTATATAAATAAACCAAGCATTCTAAATAGATAAAATCTATCAGAACAAAATACCATCCTACAACCTGGTAGAGCAAGTACAAGAGCGTCTAATAAAAATACAACTCAAAATATTTAACAACACCTGTCTTGATAACAAAAGACTGATAAAATATGGAAAATAACCTGAAGGGTTATTACAAAATCCACTTCTAAAGGAACTTTCGTTCCCGAAAGTTAGGGATTAGGATATACTTGATGTCAAGAATAGGTGAGGATATTACGACCGCATCTCACTCTCGATCTACCAAGTGGCCTCTTCTACTGGGTGGTGCCTCCATTGAACCTTATCAACTAAAATCTCTCTAGTGCGTAACCGCCTGACATCACTAGCCAAAATGAGAACAGGCTCCTTCACAAATGTCAAACACTCGTCCAACTAGATTGAGTCCCATCTAAGCACATGAGACGATCAGGAATGTACCGCCGTAACATGGAGACATGGAAGACTGGATGAATAGTATCATAATCTGGAGGAAAAGCTTACTCATAGTCTACCTAATAAACTATGCAAAGATTGTCAAAAGGTCCAATAAACCTCAGACTGAGCTTGTTCTTCCTCCCGACCTCATCATACCCTTCATGGGTAATACACAGAGGGATACGCAATCACTAACTCTAAATCTCAAGTCATGAAGCCTACGGTATGCATAGGCTTTCTGCCTACTCTGAGTTACTCTCAACCTATCCTGAATCATCCTGACTCTGTCCAACAATTCCTGAAGCAAATCAGTACTAGGGGGCATAACCTCAGAAGTCTCAAACCATTCAATCGAAGAAAGACATCTCCTAATATACAAATCCTCAAAATTCACCATCTCAATACTCTAATGATAACTATTATTATATGCAAACTCTGCCAAGGCTAAGTGTTTCTCCTACTAGCCTCCAAAATCCATAACACAGACTTGGAGCATATCCTTGAGAACCTGAATAGTCCACTCGAACTGCCTATCAATCTACGAATAAAAGCCTATTAAGATCCACCTGAGCACTCAACTCATCCTGAAATAACCTCCAAAATCTCAAAGTGAACACAGAACCATGGTCTAAAATAATAAAATAGGAACATCATGCAAACAAACTATCTCCTAAACATAGATATAGGCTAACCTCTCTGCACTGAATGATATTTGAATAGGAATAAAATTTGCTGACTTGATCAAACAATCTAAAATAACCCAAATACCATCCAAACCATGGGAAATACAAGTCAAACTACTAACAAAATCAATTGTAATCCATTCCCATTTCCACTCGGGAATAGGTAACCTCTGAGTCAATCCACCTGTACATTGATGCTTAACCTTCACCTACTGACAACATAGGCAACGAGCTACAAAGTCTACCATATATCTCTTTATACCACTCCACACATAATGCTATCTAAAATCCTTATAAATCTTGGTTATGCTGGGATGAATGGAATATTTAGAGTTGTAAGCCTCATAAAAAATCAATTGAATCAAGTCATAGATCCTGGGAACACAAACATGGCCATCAAATTTCAAAACACCCTAAAATCTATGATGTTCCTCTCAGACTCACCACTCAACACCTGATCACATAGGGAGCGAAGCTTACTATCCTCAAACTGACGATCTCAAATCTGCTCAAATAATGAGGATCTTACCTCTAGACAAGCCAAAATCCTCCTAGGGTCTGAAATATCAAGGGAAACGATCAAGTTTGGTAAGGATTGAATGTCCCATGCCAATGGACTCTGAGAAACTAAAATACAAGCCAAGCTACCCATACTCATTGCTTTCCGACTCAAGGCATCTACTACCACATTTGCCTTGCCTAGATGATACAAAATGGACATATCATAATCCTTAAGCAACTCCGTCCATCTATGTTGTCTAGCATAAATCTCTCTCTAGCTTATAAGATGCTGAAGACTATGATGATGGGTGAAAATCTCATAATGCACACCATAAAGATATTGCCTCCAAATCTTAAGTGCAACACTGCCACCGTCAACTCCAAACCATGAGTGTGGTAGTTGCACTAATGCACCTTAAGTTTTTTAGAAGCTTAAGCAATAACACAATCCTAATTCATCAATTCACAACCCAAATTGACACCAGAAACATAAGAAAACATGGTGAATCCCTCACCCTTAATAGGTTGGGTTAAAATAGGGGCTGCACTAAGGAAGTACTTGAGCTTTCAAAGGCTTGACTCACACTCCTCAGTCCATATAAAAGAAACCTCCTTCCGAGTCAATTTGGTCTTAACAGCTGAAATAGTAGAAAAACCCTTAATGAAGAGTCTATAATAATTGTCCAAACTAATGAAGTTACGAACCTCAATTGGAGATGTAGGTCTGGCAACATTATAAATCATCTCATTCTTAGTTGGTTCTACCATAATACCATCCTTTGACACCACATGTCGAAGGAATGTTACCGACTCAAGCCAAAAATCTTACTTAGAGAACTTGGCAAAAATCACATGATCTCTCAAAGTTTGGAGTACAATCCACAAATATTATGCATGCTCCTATCTACTCCTCGAATACTCAAGGATGTCCTTAATGAACACAATTATGAAAGAATTTAAATAAGTCCTAAATACCCAGTTCATCTAAATAAAAAATATGGCTAGCAAATTATTCAACATAAATGACATTACTAAAAACTCATAATGGCCATAATAGGTCCTAAAGGATGCCTTCGAGATATCCTCAACTCGAATTCTCCACTGATGGTAACCAGATCTCAAATTAATCTTAGAAAACACTGTCTCTTCTTGACGTTGGTTAAACAAACCATCAATGCGAGGCATATGATAACAGTTCTTCACTGCGACCTTATTAAGCTCCTTATAATCAATACACATACGCATGGAACCATCTATCTTCTTTACAAATGATACACGAGCTCCCTAAGGAGACACACTTGGTCTAATAAAACCCTTATCGAGGAGATCTTGATGTTGAGGATTCATATTCTTGAGCTCGACAAAAGACATATAGTTAGGTGCCATAGAAATAGGTCGGGTGCCAGGCTCGAGATTAATAACAAACTTAATCTCACAGACAGGGGGATACCAGGTTGGTCGGTATGGAACACATCAGGAAACTTACAAACTACAGGAACAGAGTTAAGAGACGGAATCCCTATACTAGTATAAAAAATGTAAGCAAGTTAAGACTCATAACCCCTTGAAATAAGCCTCCTAGCATGAACATAAGAAATAATCCATATCGGCTCATGGCAAACTACTCCCTACTACACAACTAGGGGTACGGCGTGCATGTCTATGGTAATGGTCTTGGAAAAATAATCCATGACCATATGATAGTGGGATAACCAGTCCATGCCACAAATTATATCAAAATCCACCATATCCAGAATAATAAAATCAACATAAGTATCAAAATCTCTTATAGTCAAACATATGATTTAGAAACCCGATCCACTACTAAAGAATCACCCATGGGAGTAGATATGAGTAATGCCATAGATAATAAGTCATAAGATAACTCAACCGGGTTGCATAATAAGAAAATATATAAGAATAAGTGGATCTCAGATCAAATAAAGCAAGGGACGACTAGCGGCACACTAAAAATCATACCTATGACTACAGTATCTGAAATCTCAACATCGAGTCTAGCAGGTACTACAACAACTCACTATGCCTGCCACCTTGCTAGGCACCTAGCCGATATCCTATCTTGCCTACTTGAGAACCTTCTCTAATACTTTGAAAACACCCCTGTGATTATGAGAACCACTTCTACTTGAGGTATGAACTGCTCTAATAGGAGGAACACCCTGAGCTGAAGCAATAATCGTCTCACAAAGAGGGAACTCTAAAGAATATTGACCAATACACCTACAGCTATAACATAAACCAAGAGCAGAATAAGAACCAATAGATCTGACTAACCTTGAGTAACCACCACGACTAGAATTTCTAGAAGATGAACCCCTCAAAGATTGACCTCTACCTTAACTAGGGAGATCACTAGAACTAGGCTGACCTCCATCAGTAATCTGAAGAGCTACCTGAACCAATAAATCGAGCTGACTCTGAGGCTAATAGGATGGAATAGAGAATACCCATTATAATACCTACTACCTCTAATTTGAGAACTACTAAGGATACTACTAAAACTACCCTAATATCAAGGCCTCTTCTCATTGCCCCTTGGTCCTCATGATGTATCTCCTCCATTACCCGAGTGTGATCCGAAACCTCACAATAACAAAAATTTGAGTATACATACAAATGGGAAGTCTCAACCCTAAAAAAACTATCAAACCCTCTACGATTTTGTATCCAAAATAAAATTCACATGTTTATCTAACTCGTAAAAATAAGCCTCATACTCTACATCTATCTTGGAGCCCTACTCCAATCTAGAGAACTGATCCCTTAAATGATCTCTAAGGTTGTGAGGCATATACTTCTCCATGAATATCTCAGAGAACTGAGTGCATGAAAAAGGAGAAGATCCAACTGTTCTGCAATTCATATAACCTCTCTATCAATGTCGAGCAGCCAAATCCAACTAAAATATGGTGTAATCCATACCACGAGTCTTAACAAATACCAAATTATGGAGCCTATCTTTACAAACAATCAAAAACTCATATACATCCTTACCTGGACAACTAGAAAACCTAAGCGAAGCCAATCTCAAGAATCTACCCAACATCTTTTGCTCCTCAGAAAAAATATTAGGTTGGGCAACCACAGGTTGAGTAACTAATAGTATAGGAGGAACCTCAACTCTAGGAGCCGCCGCTTATAGGCTACGCCCATTCCTCAGTACCACTCTGATCTATAGAATAAGCATCATCAAATAACACACCACCAACTATCTCTAAAATATAAAGCCTAGGTTGGTCCTTAGCTTACCGCTAGCAGGGACGGAAGAACATTTGGCTCAAGAGAGAGGATAAGGTCTCGTGGACGTCCCCTATCTAGTGTTCTAGCTAGGAACAAATCTCTAGGTTTTCCATGACCTCTGTTTCATCCATGAATAATATTAGGATCCCTAGGCTCGATCTTGAGACTCTCATCTCGTGTAGCGGTAGCACGTGTCCTAGCTATTTGCAAAAGAGTGAAGTCAAGGGAATACTTTTACAAACCAACTCAAACTCTTAGCATGATATAAGTGAAAGAAGAGAAGAACTCCTAAGAATATCCCATAGCCTCCAAAATATTGGAAACATAGGTCAATATTTTAATCCACACGACTTTACTAGACACTTGCTCTTGTACCAACAAGAATAGGGTAGCCTGAGCTATGATACCAATTTTTGATAACATAATTTATGAGTTATGATGGCACCTACTAAATATTAAAAGTAGGAAAGCCAAATCATAACCTAGAGCTAACACAATGGTTTAATTTTGTAGGAAATGCCCAACACAGGCAAATTTTAAGAACACACTTTATAAATAAACCAAGTGTTCTAAATAGATAAAAATAGTCAATACAAAATACCATCCCATGACCTGGTAGAGCCAGTACAAGAGCATCTAATCATAATACAACTCAAATGTATAGAATATTTAATAATATCTGTCTTGATAAAATAAGACTGACTATAAAAGATATAAGGAAATGGGTGACTTGAACTCCAACAGCTTACCCTATTTTTAAAAATATCAAGACATCACGATCAAAGATCAGTGGAGACAGCTAGTACTCTAATCTACACCAAAAAGGTAGAGAAGTGTAGCATGAGTACAAAAAAAATGAGTACTAAGTAGGCATCATCAGCCAACTGATTGACCTAGATTGTGATATAAGTATGATAAAATGTAAGATAATATACCTAATTCAAGGAACATTAATGAACCCGAATTATCCCAACCACCGCTAACATAACGTGACATAACATCTCCCAAGCAATCACAATCTACAAAATTAGCTCCAATATGCCAATTAGTGTAGAAAAATAAAGAACTTATCACAGCCTCCCATATGACTGGAGAGTACACTCAAGATAAGAAAAAAACAATCAACCAACAAAATTACTAACCTTGATCGTCACTTAACCATAATTCCATAATTATCAATGTTTCACGATGTACCCACTTTCTGTTTTGTTTCCATCATTCAACATCTATTTACCTCATATCCACTAACCTTCATTTATTATATAATTATGATTTATCAACTAGTCATTTTACCACTAGATTCTATTTATGTCATGCCATATATAACCATTTCATCAAGTTTGACTTAGCTAGATTATCATTAATCATAAAAAAAAAGTATGTCATTAGCATAATATGTATATCTGGACTCGAACTAGTAATTATAATCGTTGGTCGAACATGAACTAATAAATAATTAATATCCAAACTCGAACCGGTAAATATAATCAATACCCAAAATTGAACCGATAAATAATCATTAGCCAAAAATTGGTAAATATAATCATTATCCAGAATCGAATCAGCTATATATAATATGTAATATATATATATATATATATGTATGTATGTATATATTTATATATGTACTTATGTTCAAAATCACGGATATCATCATCAATAGCTTCAATATTTGCATAATTAATAGGCATCAACCCTCACATTAGCCAACATAACCATCAAGTATTAAGATTTCTCCATGTTACCTCAATAAACATTTTTGAGGGCCTAATAAACGGAAAAGGTTTAAAAAACTAATCATGTGTCATAGCTTAAAGTGGGTTAACAGTCCACTTCTAATCCTCAAGTTCCATTTTAGGCAAATTTCTCTCTAAACTAGGCTTAAGATATGTAATATCCACTATTAGATATATAACAATCCACACATAGTCCTTAGGTAGTGATTCTTCCCAAATACATTAACAAAGTCTAATAGAAGCTAAGTCAACCTTTATTAGTGTAAAGAACTAAGGCCAACCTACCCTAAGCATGATAAATTAGGGCATTTATTCTTATTGTTTAGTTATCTAAGGAATCCTCATGCTAAACAAGAGAAATGAAGTTGAATTCACCAAAACGTAAGGAAGCGAGCTAAGTATTTCAACTCCAAGGTTTCAATTTAGCCTCAATGGTCCAACTAACATAGGTCTGGCATTTCATAAATCCAACACCTGCACCCATCCCAAATCTAACACAATATCATAAAAATACTATGAAATAGCTCAATTTAACAAGGGATAAACCTAGTCTACCTCAACGCCAAAGAAAGCTCAATGAACTGCTAAATCACCATTTTTCCTATTCAAGAAGACTCATTAAGATTCTAAGCTATTAAAAATACATTAAACACAATACAAGAATATCGATACCCATATTGCACCATTTTTCTTTGGGTCCAAAAATCATCTAAAAAACTCCATGTTGGTCCCACATACAAAAATTACATTTTCAAAATCACCCAATGTTCATACAAGATTAAGGAATAATTACCCTTAAAATGAGTGAAAAATAAGCTAAATTGGGGCTAAAATCAAGCCCTAAAGGTTTTGAGCAAGAAATCAAAAAATTTCATTAAGAAAAGGATGAATTTTTACCTCAAATCAGAAAATAATTGCAAAAATAAATGTTAATCTAGCTTTCCAAGATTCCAAAAGCTTGAATCTCTCTTAATATCTTGATTTAGTCTTTGTTCTTTCAAGAATAAGTGAGAAAATGGTTGAATTTATGACTTGGGGTCTATTTATACCCATACTAGTTCCTTGGGTCCCGTTATTGCAGCGTAGGACCTGCGATAGTAGCTAGGGCTGCACAGGTGAGTTACAATCACAACCCATGCCATGTTATTACACCACTGCGATCTCCACCCTTTCTCACAATAGCAGCTACACTAGAAGACACCTGAAACATGGAATTTTTCTAGGTTTCCATGAAGCCCTCTAGATTCATCCAAAATCTCATTTATGCAAACAAACTATTTAAGCATACTAAATTTTATATTTTGGATAGGATGGTTCACACAGAACTTCTATCTGAGGTTGTTTCAAACAAATATGGGTCCCACACCACCCATATTTCTAATTTCTCAACTTTTTAATCAATAGGTTAAAATGAGCTTGGGTGCCTCGAGACCCAAACCAAAGGTCTACCTAGACTAAAATCGACATTTCAAAGCTACTAAAATATTCAAAATTTTTTATACAAGATTGTTTTATTAAAGTTTTTACCTGATGACAATTTGAAACCAGCGAAGACTTTAAAATAGTGAATTGACTCTAAAAACAAAATGAATTACTCGATAATCAAACTATTAGTCCCAGAAAGTTATAAATGAATTGGAGAAGCAATGGAAAATCTCTAATGGCAAAAATAAGAGGAAATATGGAAAATAACCTGAAGGGTCATTACTGCTAAGGATCTGGAAATTACCATAAGAAATCATGATTTTAGCTTTTTATTATTATTGTGTGCTTGTGTGGGGTATTTTATGAATATTGTTGTTGTCTTGCGTTTTATATAAATTGTATGTTGCTCATTTTGGGGATTTATTTGACTTTATAAACCTTATTTGAGCATTATTCATCTCTATCATTATTTATATACCTGAATGAGGATTTGATGTGATATTATTGATGTTTTACATGACTGTTCATTTTAATGGTGCTAAGTAAAGGATGAAAACATACATTATTGACATATGGGATTTATTTCCGATATCATTTATACTTGTATTAAACTTAATTTTCATCCTAATATTGATTGTTTTTTAGCATTACATCCTCATTTTATTTATAAATATTCATGAGATATGCCAATGTTCTAATAAGATTGATTGAGACATCAATATGATATCATATTGAGTATATGGGTTGTGAATCCCCTATGGGTTGTGTCCTAAATCTCTAAGGCTTGGAAAGTGTATAAGTTTCACTATCATCCCATCATGGCATATGAATCCTTGTGTTTCCTCTTTAGTCTCCTTGATGAGTACTTTTTCCCTTTTGTATATTTTGTATGTAGATGTCTCTTTTTATTTTATCTTATTGTATAAATATTAGTGAAGGTGGTGTGAGCTACCGTTTGAAAACTTTTATGTTTGCAGGTGACGTGCTCATAGTATCCTTTATTTATGTTATTTTCTATTTTACTCAGTCGATCTATGATACCTATGAGTATAATTGGATAGTACTTATTCTTACTGGCTACACAAACTGAATTATACTAAAAACTTATACTCAACTGGAGCATTTCTTCAACACTCTTTCTAAGAAGTTATAATAATAGTAGGAAGCAAAGAACTTGGGTATGATCTGAATAAAATATATGAGTAAGGACTCTTTATAAGGCCATAACTCTATAACAGGGAACATAGGTCTATGAAACATAAACTGGAATTGCTATGCCTTAGATAATACAACTGCTACTCTCAAGCTTAAACATACTCCTCAAATACTCCCTTAAGTATACATTCTGCTTCAATACCATAATTAACTTGAGGCTACTGAAAAAAATGTTCATATGGGCTCTGATAACTCTATCTACTGAAGTCTAAGCTGAACTGAATTCCCTCACTATATTCAAGCTTACTCAAATCTTCAAAATGCACCCATAACACTGTAATACTAGTCGGAATCATAAATTCAATTCACCTTACATTTTCACAACTTCTCATAACAATAATAATTCTCCTTACCACTTCAACATCCAATTTCAACCTCTTATTAGGAATGCACTAACGCATAATGCACCTATCCACTTATATACACCAAAATGACATTCAAGCCTACCATCATAACCATACGTTAACTTCTAGACAAACAACCCATCAAAGTATCTTTCTGTACTCTCTAATAGTTCTGTCATTAACAGCTTCTATGCACTATTCTTAAGAAAATCACACACAAATCTTCAACGAACCATGACATATATCAATAACTTATCCTCAATCTTACTTTACACTTACAAAATTAGCTAAAATAATCATACAACAATTATTTTCCAACATGAAATATTTGCTCTCTACCATCCAAACAATTGTTCATCACCACTACTATATCATAAGAAGAGGTCACTGAAAGGCTAGAGCATGAGGACCTGAAGCATGATAGAATACCATGCATAACTTGGACGCTTAACTGAGGCATAAGGAATAGAGTATCCACAGCCTGGATTCATTGTAGAGATAAAATCAAAGGATATACATGAAATAATTTGAATTTTGCTGGTCATTAGAAACGTAGCATGAGTACTAAAACTAAACATAATGTAAAGCATGAGTACATGAGTCGTGAGCTGCATGGCCTGAGTTTGGAGTTCATAAATTTCATGGAATATGATTCGTACAGCTGAGCAAATTGGAACTCCTTATACTAAAAACTGGAAGCGTACATAATTCTATGGAAGGTTCCTGAATTTGAGCTATGATCAGGGAACTTACATCTAAGGCATTAATATATATCATGATAACTGAAGTACAAATACTGAAATAAGAATGGGTTAGTCATCATCCTCTCTTACTATTATTCTACAACATACTGGCATCACTATTGGAATATGAGAGCCTGACTTGGTTTTGTATTCTATCATCTCCTCATTTGCTATAAGCCATCACTCTAAGTTTGCGGGACCCTTTTTGATAAACTCTAAACTGAACTGCAACCACTTTACTCTAATGTTTGGAAAATGACAATGTTCATCAGTAAAAAATTCATCTTGAAAGACTACAATTGAAAGTGTAAAAACTATTTCTAATACTCCCTTCTCAAATACAACTCATAACTTTTTATAGCCCTAATAGTCAGCATGTAATAACTTAAACACCGACTAACTTAGGATCTTCATAAGTACTGCCACATCTTGTGAATTTACCATTAGACCTGAACATTTGACAACATCATCCTATATCCCTAACTTAGCTGGTAAGAGCATCAATTACTACATTACTAGACCTATTCAAACTCAGCAACTCAAGAGTACTATATAAGCACAACCCCACTATCATACTTAGCTCAAATTGTTGCATATACTATTTCAAGCCTACTGATTCACCTTTCATACAACTAACCCTATCGATACAAAATCTACTAAACTCTGATAATACTATCCCTACTTTACTACTGCTAAACTTCCTGGTCAATGATTCTAACTCTGGATCATATGCTATCATAGGATTCTGAGAAGGGATTTGAAAGAACATCCCTTAGATATCATCTTTCTTGCTCTAGGATATGAAATGATCTAACCCCTAAGCACTAGGTTACTACCCCTCCAATTAATGATTGATTCATTCAGAAACTGAATCTGAACAACTCTATTTCTGTCAGCAACTAAGGAATAACATAAGTGGAGCCAATCCACGTTGAGAATGATATCAAAATCAGTTATCTCTAACTCTACAAGGTCAACTAAGGTGACGTTTTGGGATATTTATGACTGTGTAGTTTCTGTATACCTACTTGGCTATAATGGATTTACCCACTGGGGTAGAAACTTAGGAAGGTTCTTCTAATGTTTATGGACTGACACTGAAATCAACGGCCATATAAGGAGTCATAAAAGAAAGTGAAGCTCTAGGGTCTAATAAAACATAAACATGAAGATGAAAGACCTATAACGTACCCATAACCATATCAAGGAAACTTTCCTGATTATGTCGGGACTGGAGTGCATACAACCTATTCTTATACTGCCCACTGGTGGTACTGGAAGTAACGCCCTGCTGGTTCGAGCAACTAGCTGGGACTTGGGAACGATTGTGCTGAATATGCTGACCCACCTGTGGGCATTCTCTGAATTTTTGGCTTGTCTTTCCACATCTAAATCAAACACCATTACCAGCCTTACATACACCCTGATGATTCCTACCACACCTCTGATAGAGTGGATTAGTATGACCATTATTCATTCTACCCTAGGGCCTAGGGTCTAGCACTCTATCCCAATTGTCATTCTTGAACTTTGGCACTAGCACACTAGCTAAAGAAAGAGCTGGGGCTGATGATTTTTGGAGGAGCTAGGAATGGTTACCACTCTCGGACCTTGACTTAAAACTACCTATCCTATCCCTCTTATTCTCTCTCTCTTTCTCCCTATGCTTCTCCTCCTTACTCTACTGAGCATGAGCCATAATCCTATATAGGACAACAAATTTTTGATCATTCTGAACAACTGTTGAATAAGTTAAGGTAGTAAAAGTATCTCTAAATTTGGCGTGAGAGATATGCTCATTTAAGCGATCTTCCTGAATAGGCGGATGTACAGACTACTTTCGTTTCCTTCTTCTGCTATTTCTTTTGGAAGGCATTTTCTATAACTAAAAGAAAGGATAAGTTAGAAAAAAAGTTTAAACAGAGCTCATGCTTATTCGCACAACATGAATACTGAAAGAGAGAAAACTTTTCCTAAAATGTCTTGTAGCCTCTTGTCCATAAGTGTGGCGCGATTCACACATATTCACAATACTCTACTCATTGTGGCTTTTAGACTCCCTAGGAAACTATAAAACTTTTCGCTATGATACCAAGTTTTTTTAGGATCTGAGGCTACCCTCTATTCATGAAAGTGGTGCTTACGGTCATAAGTGACCACAAGCTAACCCATGAGTTTGTACCTATTATGAGCACTGAATAAAGTAACAAAATTCATATGTGTGGAAGTAAACTATCAACACCATAAGGTTTAAACACTAATAAGATAATGTAAAATAGGATACTAAAATACGTATCAAAAACTCTCTGAAACATCTAATAAAACCAACTGACTATCTACTTGACTGAATGCATATCTAAAAACCTCTAAACTGAGCAAGAAGAGTTGATGGGACAACCTCAACTAACTCCAACTAAACTAAAAAAAGGGAAATGCAAAAATATTGAAATAACAAAACTGGTCCTCCACATATGAGGACTCACCACAACTGTTGCTTCTATTACTAAGCTAAACTGTCTAAGCGCGGTTAGGAAACTGAGTGTTCAAAAATGATATAAGACATCATAGCACAAAGAAACATATGCGATTAGTACTTTGTATGTACTGGTATATGAGATGAAGTTAGGTTGAAATGTATAGGTTTATATGCATGAAATACTGATTGACTAAATAGCATGACATAATGACTGACTGAATAACATGACATAATGACTGACTGAATAACATGATACAACTGATGCATAAAATGTGTGAAAGCTGTAAAATCTTAGAATACATGACCAAGCATATTACATGATACCAAAATAGTCTGTAAACTTAAATACTGAAATCTGGTAATTGAATAGATGATGAATGATATGCTATGGTCAAGCAAACCTGAACCAAATTTTGTGTTGAATACTAAACTAAAATTATGGAAGGTATCATCTAATCAACATGCCCCAATCTGAGCTAATCAGGGTCCAACCTATAACCCTAGTTGGAATGGTATTAGTACCATGCCACAAGTACTAACAATGGCTGTGTGGATCTACTACACTAATGTCTTGAGGGACTAATGAGTCACCCTCAAATAGTAGGTGCTCTGATAAGCTGTGTGTTACTCTCAACTAGTTTGAAAATACTTTATCAACACTCAACTGTTGATATCTCTAACCTATGCTGGCTATTTAGTTTTGGAACTCAAGGATTGCTACTAAAGGTCACATCCTCTACTCGTAGGGGAGACTCAATCCCTGGGTTCGCTAGGAGCTAAATCCTACTCCCAACTGAAGGACACTGAATTATTGGACTAAACTAAGCTTAATTGAACAAACAACTAATCATGATAACTAACTGGATTACAATGCTTATGGTTTATCTAAACTCGCCCTAAAGATACTTAAATCATGTCAACAGCTACGCATCAGGTGTTCATAACCCTTCAGCACTGAATAAAAATATCAATAAGGACATGTAAAGCTTTAAAACCCATAATAAAGGATCATTTCTCAAAACCCAACATCTAGACATTTAATCAAATACATGGAAGTCATGAATTTAACCATGGGAATAGGTAAAACATGTGATTGAAACATAGTTACAATACTAAAACCATGAATTAGGGCTTTAACATAAGGATTTCAATGCTCAAATTATATAAGGGCTCATTCCTTCAAAAAATACTTGAAACATTACTTGTAATCAAAATCAATAAAAATTTCATAGGGACAAGTCATCATAAATATGTAAAAACTCATAATTTCATATCAAAAAGATTTTTGAACTCCATCGGTGGAAAGCGCCTATGGATGAACATCACACATACCTTAAATCTTAAATTTTGAAATAGATACACAAATCTTTAAGCTTCCTTAAAGTTTCTTGGACTTGCGAACTTAATTTCTTAGTTTTCTTGAAGAGAAGGTAGTTGAATTTGATGAACTTAGGGAATGATTAGGGTTTATTTTTTAGAGGAAAATTGGGGAAAAATGGGCATATAATGCCCTAACCAATGTTTTAATTAATGATTTTACAAATTGGATTAAGGGAAAAAGACTCAATTTCTCCTCAGATAATAAATTCATAACTGGAACACCGATTAGAAGTGAAGTGAACCATGATGTGCTGAGTGTCTCATCACTATAAGCAGCGTGACGTAATGCTATAATAGTGAGCTACTGGAATCGAAATCCAAACACGACCCTATCCTTGTCTGAAAAATCAAAAACTTCCCCAAAACATGCTCCCTTTACCCCTAAACATAAATTAACTAAAAAATTTACATCTCAGGATCGAGAAGACCCATTTCAAAATCCCCAACACTTTGTTAAATTTTTTGGGTTCAAGCCGCTTATACATGTAACTAGGAGATGAATTGAACTAGGAAAAGTATGGGGTATAACAGTATGACTCACAAGTTGAGGATACTAGTGAAGATCGAGTTGTACCGATTGTCAAATTAACTTTATCTTTCCTATTTTTAATAGGATTTTTATGTTATTTTGAGATACTTTAAATACCGTAGGGTTTATCTTTTATTAGGTTTCACATTTTGACATTCTCTTACGCGCTATTACACACTATTACTCACTACTACATTTTTCTTGAGATTGTAGGGTTTTATTCATTTAAAGACTTTGGAGTTTATTCATCTTATTCTTTTGAAATCTATTTTATGTGTTCTTTATTAATAATCATGGTTTCTTGCACAAACATGAGCGACTAATCTCCTTAGCTAGGGTTGTGGGAACCATGGGGATTAGATATGTTGAGGAAGTATGAGACACTATTATTTTAGAATTTCTATGTGTATCGTAATTCTTCTGCATAATAATTAAACTCATAGCATCTACAGATGCTTGAGATTGCCTGTATTCGCATCTATTCGATAACTAAAAAGCTTGAAATTAGGAAAAAAAGATTAAGACAGTGATTTGAGGTGTGATAACAAAACATTCCATCATATCACTTAATCCTAACCTAATAAGTTTAACTGAGGCCATAGCAATGGGAAACAAAGCAACACCCTGATACGATAACCAAGTAAAAAGTGTGAAATTTATCTTCTAGCTAACCGGACACTTTATAATACTTATCTTATAGGATTTGCATGCAGAATAATAGAATAATTGGGTGGATCACAAGAAATTTATGCAATTGAGAAGCCAGGTAGAATACAGACCTAACATTCATCTCATATTGATTTAAACTCAAAAGCAGTCAAGAGTTAGTTACTATTTGTGATTGATAACAAAACCCCTATTTACTTTCCAGTACTACTCATGGATTACATCAAGGAAAGCAACTGCTCACATTTTACCTGTGGAATCAAACCCATCCTTGTTGGGTTACTATATTTGCAATCAACTGCATTATACTTGTAGTTGAGTTATAGTTTTAGGCAACATCAAATTTGGTGCCGTTTCTTGGGAAAGTGCAACGTTCTTTAGTTGGATGTAGGGGTTATTCCAAAAAAATTTGGGAGAAGTTTGAAAATTTTTAGATGTAGCAAAGAATAAAATTTTATTATAACTTACAGGTTGATACGGGAAGCTTAGATGAGTAGTAGATCAGCGCGCCTATGGTAGGAAATTTTCTATTTTTGACTATGATTGATGGATATTGAAATATTTCTAATGTATTGAAAGATTTTGATTCTATTTTGATTTTTACTTTGTGATTGATGAAATGTTGCTGACTTTTGAAATGTTATTCTGAAAATTGGTGTTAACTTTATGCTAAAAAGAATTGGAAATGTTTAAATTATTGAACCCTCTTGAAATTTTTGTTCAAGTATGTGATTTGTATATCTGTGTAAAATTGTCGAGTATCAGATAATGGAGGGATAGTAAAATTTGGGACAAAAAAATTGCATAGTTGGATAACTGATATATAGTAATGTAGCACTGTGCAAGTGTGTGTTAGGTTTATTGAGTTCATGATGATGCTGAAATCTAGAACTTTCCTAGTTTGTTTTACCTTGGTCTAGGATGGTTAAGTAGGAAGTGATCATAGGCTCTTTTTGTATGAGTCCACTTAAGCTTAAAATGCCCTAACCAAAGGAATAAATCCCTTTGATCCAAATATTTGAGTCTTTATAGACTAATTTTTCTTTTTACACTTATCATCTCCCATTTTACTTACAATGAACCTATTTTAGCCTTGGTCCTCTTGTGGACACTGTGCACCTCAACTCAGGCAAATTGCCTAAGTTAAGGGTGGCTATTATAGGGGTGCATAAGAGGAAAATGAGTATGAAGATAATGGGTAGAAGAGAAATAGTTAAAACATGGGCAAATGTGATAAAAAGAAAAGAAACAAATGTGCAATGTATAGCAAAAGTAAATGAATAAGAAAAATAACTGATAGAAAGCCACACCTGATCCAACTAGAATATGCTTAAAAGAAAAAAGGGAGACATAAGGGTGAAATAAAAGAAGGCAAAAGTAGTGGATCCCGAGAAAAGCATAGTGTCCAGGAGGCTTAGTCACTAAATTGTAATGCCCCGAGTCTGTACCCCATATGCTACATGGTACTCATAATCCTGAAGGACCTCAAGCTAACCCATGACTGGTACCTGTTGTAGTAACTAAATAATAATGCTGTAAATAAGCAAAAATTAGGTAGAAACTTGCCATAAGGTTCAATACTGAAATAAAATTGAACACGGTATAACAATACCGAAACTAAAACATGTCTCTAAAATTACTCTAGTCTAAAAAAGAATCTAAACTGTCTGAAATATCGAATTGATGGGACAAGTCCCCAACTAACTCTAACTACTGAAATAAACTAAAACGCTAAAATAATAATCATGTCCTTGAACTATGAGGACTTACCACTAACTCTGACAGCTAAAAATTTGTAACTACTAGGGATGATCGGGAGCCTGTGCATCTGAACCTATGATATAAAACATCATAGCGCAAAACAAAGGTATGTGTTAGTACTTGGAATATACTGGTATGTAAAGTGAGGTAGGCTAAAATGTATGGGTCGATATGCATGAGCAATACTGATTGAATAACATAAATGTAACTGAATGAAAGTACATGCATGAATACATAAATTGTAATTGAGATCATGATAACACTAGATACTGAGCCTGAATATTGATTAACTAATATCTGAGTCTACTGATACTGAATTACTGATAACTGAGTGACTATTTTTGATAGTCTTAAATATAGAACTATGCTGAGTTCCGTACTGAGTTGAGTGACTGTATCTGGCAGTGCTGAATCTGTAGAACTAAACTGAGTTCTATACTGAGATTGGAACAGAAACTGAGACTATGGGATGTAATCATCTAACCCACATGCCCCTTTCTGAATAGATTGGGGTCTTACCTGTAACCCCAGTTGGAAGGGTATCAGTACTATGCTACGGGTAAAGACAAGTCGAGTCACCCTCATCTGATAGGTGCTTTGAACAATAATAGTGGTACCCTCAACTGGTAGGTAGATCACCTCATCAACCCTCAACTAGCAGGTTGATGTATCAACCTACACTGGCTACGTAGTTCTGGAACACAAGGACTGCTTTTAAGGATCACACCCTCTACTGGAAGGTGAGTCCCCATCCCTAGGTTCAATCGATGCTGAATCCTACTCCCAATTGAATAGACTCTAGACTATTTCTAAACGGTTGTAAGATGGACTGAACTGTTACTGATCATACTATTTAACTAAACTGAACTAAGTTCATTGAGTTCAGTGGACTGATGAAATACTACTAAATTCTATTAACTGACTGAGTACTATTGAGTTTTCCTGAGTTCTATAACTGACTGAATTTTACTCATCATGACATGGCTGAATACTATTCTATAACTAACACTGGCTTTAAGCATACAACTAAATTTTCGGGTATTAAATATCCCCAGGACTCAATAGCATAAAAAGTAAATCATTGCATGACTTTAGTAGCATAACGGTACTAGCTTACTGACAGTACATTCACTTAGGTATTTCTGTCAAACACTTGATATAAATTGGGCGTGTGCAAGATTAAATTAACAAAATAGCATGTTATGCTTAGGCTAGTCAATTCAAATAGGCATTTTGACAAACACTTGATAAGCATGGGTATTTCACATATCAATACACATGTAGTACTATCATGAATTCTACATTCAATTTGCTGCTCAAGAATTTAACATGAAGTTCACAAAGTTCAATTCATAATTAACTAATTTTCATAAAACTTGGGGTAAATCATGGAGTTAGATCACCATTAATATCATAATAATAAATACATCCAAGATCCAACAAGAAATCCATGAAATCAATTAACTTAAATTTTAAAAGAGTTTCTTGGACTCCAAGGGTGGAAGGATACACTTGGATGAACACTTTACATACCTTAGTGCCTGAATTCTGAAAGATTGGTGGTGGTTTCTGAGTTCTTGATTTGAAATTAATCCCCTTAGGGTTTCTGTTCTTGAGAAATTTGAGAATAATGAATGAATTTAGCCTCTAAAGGGGCTTAATCTCGTGTTTTAGGGGCTGATAAACATGGGAAAATGACCTTATTACCCTTGAGAACGCAACTTTTTAATGACTAAAAATTAAACTATCGATGCGCAGACCGACGTGCTACGTCATTGGATTCGACGTGATAGCCAACGCACCACATTGAGTCCCCATCGGTTCACTAAAAATTACCATTGGGGGCCAATGAAAATATTGATCGATGCGATGGCCGATGCGCCGCATCGAGGTCGCATTGATACCCTATTTTGGATTTTGAAACATGGTTCAAATAAGGTCCGAAAAATAAAAAACATATTTGGGAATACCTACTGATATTCCTGATCATGAATTAACCTAAAGATTGACATTTTAAGGTCATAGAGGTCGTGAAATAAAGTTTCCAAGTTATAAAGACAAAAATGACACTAAGTTGAATACTTAGCTAAATTTTTCTAACTCTGAGACCCTTTAGCAAGCTTAAAAGACTTAGTTGAGCTTAGGATTTTATGGGGTCTTATAATATCTCCCCTTTGGGAACATATGTCCTTGAATGAGACTGAATAATCTCAGAATACTGATAGCCCTGATTTAAACACTGAACATGCACAACTGAAGCATGATTCGATGACTGAAATTACTGATATACTAAATTATCATACTAAATATGCATATTTAATGCATGAGTACATAGCTGAATATGATTCATTAATGTATGACTGTGATTAGTGATAAGCTGAGTTTATATATTGAACATGTATGTCTGATGCATGAGTACATGACTGAACTGATTAGTGAATGCATGACTGAGTATGCAACATTAATTGGTACTACGTTGGTAGGTATATCTAAACATGAGACTGATTAATTCAAAGGAAAACTATTGTCTTGGGCTGAGTTTGAGTTTGCACAGAAGAGGTGAGGGTACTTGGTCCGCATGTCTGCATCTGCCTCCCAAGTAGCTCTCTCAACAGACTGATTCCGCCAAAGAACATTGACTAAAGGAACTTCTTTGTTCCTAAGTCTGTGAATCTGATAGTCAAGGATTTCGACTGGAATCTCTTCATAGGAGAGGCTATTCTGAATATCTATGCCCTCAATAAGGACTGCGACCGCTTGGTCACCTATGCATTTGTTTAGCAAGGAGACATGGAATACTGGATGCACTGAAGCTAAATCTGAAAGAAACTCTAGCTTGTAAGCTACCTTTTCAAAACGACTAAGAATTCAGTAAGGAACGATGTATCGGGGATTGAGTTTCCCCTTATTTCCAAACCTCTTCACTTCTTTCATAGGAGAGATTTTCAAATACACAAAATCACTAATCTCGAACTTGAGATCTTTTCTGCATACATCTGAGTATGATTTCTGTCTTAAGACTTTGCCTAATAAACTGTACTTTTTCTAAGGTATTAAATAACAAGTCAGGCCCTACTACTGTGGCCTCACCCACTTCAAACCAATTAATGGGAGATCTACACCTCCTCCCATAAAGTGCCTCAAATGGAGCCATCTGAATGCTGGAATGATAGTTGTTGCTATATGTGAATTCAATCAAATGCAAGTGGTCATCCCAACTACCTTTAAAGTCTATCTCACATGCTCGCATCATATCTTTTAAAGTCTGGATGATCTTTTCTGCTTGACTATCTGTCTGAGGATGAAAAGCTATACTGAGGTAAACTTGGGTACCAAGACCCTTTTGGAATGCCTTCCAAAAATAAGAGGTGAACTAGGTACCTCTATCTGAGATAATGGACAATGGAACCACTTGTAATCTGAACTCTCTGATATAGAGTTTGGTGTAATCCTCAGCTAAATAATAGGTATGGACTGGTAGAAAATGAGCTGATTTGGTCATCCTATCTACAATGATCCAAACTAAATCATGTTGGTGATGAGTATGAGGCAAACCCATCATAAAGTCCATGTTCACTTCTTCCCACTTCCAGGTGGGAATGCTGAACTCTTGTATGGAGCCACTTGGCTTTTGATGCTTGATCCTAACCTGCTGATATGTTGAGCACTTAGCCACATACTCTGAAATGTCTTTCTTCATCCCACTCCACCAATAGATCTCCAGCAAATCACGGTACATCTTTGTAGCCCCTGGATGAATAAAGTAGCATGCTCCATGCTCTTCTGTAGGAATTCATTGCCTCAAGTCATCTATATCTGGCACACATAGTCGATCCTGACAATGCAAAACACCATCTCCCCCTTGGGATTAGACCTCTACTTATTGATCTCTAACTGATTCCTTCAACATGAAGAGACTGGGACCCCTATCCTGCTTTTCCTTTACCTCGTAAACTACCTTCTGCTGAATCGACTAAGTGAACACCTAGTCAGGAAAGCTAATGAACTTCCTGAACTAACTTCTCCTTATCATCCTCCACATGAGCAACACTACCCATATACATCCTACCGAGAGAATCAACCACTACTTTGGATTTACCCAAATGATACATGATGCTCATATCATAGTCTTTTAATATCTCCAACCACTTTCTATGGTGGAGGTTTAGGTCTTTCTAAGAGAACACATATTGGAAGCTTTTATGGTCTATGAACACATCAATGTGAACTCCATATAAATAGTGCCTCCAAATCTTTAAGGTAAATGCTACTGCTGCAAAATCTAGCTCATGAGCAGGATAGTTCTTTTTATGGGGTTGAAGCTGTCTAGAGGCGTAGTATATAACCTTAACTCTCTGTATCAAAACACACTCCAAACCAACTTTGGAGGCATCATAATATACCACAAACCCTTCTGAACCATCTGATAGGGTCAAAACTTGGAGCTGTAGTAAGTCGTGTCTTCAACACCTGAAAACTCTTTTTACAAAAATTTGACCACTGAAATTTGACTTTCTTCTGAGTCAATCTAAACATAGGGGATGCAATATATGAAAATCCCTTAACAAACCATCAGTAATAGCCATCCAAACAAAAAAAACTCGTTTTATCTGATAGAGAGATGGGTCTAAGTCATTTTCTCACTGCTTTAGTCTTTTGGGGATCAACTCTAATGCCATCACAAGAAATGATATATCCAAGGAAATCTACTAACCTTAGCCAAAATTTGCACTTACTGAATTTGGCGAATGGCTGATGGTTTCTGAGAGTCTGCAATACTATTCTGAGATGGTCTGCATAATCATGCTCACTGGGGAGTAAACAAGAATATCATCTATGAAGACTATGACGAACATGTCCAAGTACTGCTTAAACACAAGGTTCATCAAGTCCATTAAGACTACAGGGGCATTGGTAAGACTAAAGGACATGACTAAGAATTTGAAGTGACCATACCGAGTTTTGAAGGCTATTTTAGGGATGTCATATTCTCTGAATCTGAGATGATGATAGCCTGATCTGAGGTCTATTTTAGAAAAGTAACTGGTACCTCAAAGTTTTTCAAATAAGTCATTAATTGTAGGAAGTGTATACTTGTTCTTGACCGTGACTTTATTTAGCTGACGATAATCAATACACATTCAGAGAGAACTGTCTTTCTTATGCATGAATAAAACTGGTGCAGCCCACGTGGACACACTAGGTTTTATAAATCCCTTATCTAGGAGATCTTTTAAATGTTCTTTTAATTCTCTGAGTTCTGTTGGAGCTATTTTATATGGTAGAATAGATATGGGCTGAGTATCTAAAAGAAGGTCTATTCCAAAGTCAATTTCCTTTTTGGGAGGAACTCCAAGAAGATCTTCTGGAAACACATCTAGGAATTCACATACTACTGACACTGATTCAAGAGTAGGGGTTTCTGAACTAGAGTCCAGGACTCAAATGAGATGGTAGACACATCTCTTAGATATTATTTTCTCACCCAAAGGTAAGAAAGAAGCTGATCCCTACGTACTGAAGTACTACCCTTCTATTCTTAGATGGGCTCATTTAGAAATTAAAACTGGACAATTCTATTTTTGTAGTCGAATGAGGCATATTAGGAATGAAGCCAATCTATGTTGAGAATAATCCCTAGTTTGACTAAGTCTGCTGAGGTTACTTTCTTAGATATCATAACTGGAAAGTTCCTGTATACCTACTGGGCTATGATAGATTTACCCACTGAGGTAGAGAATGAGAAAGGCTCTGCTAAAATTTCAGGACTGACTCTAAAATCAACGGCTATATATGGAGTAACAAAGGACAATGAAGCTCCTAGATCTAGCAAAGCATAAATATTAATGGAAAACTTGTAACATACTAGTGACCACATCAAGAGAACTTTCCTGATCCTATCGAGACTGAAGAGCATAGAGTCTATTTGGGCACTGTCCAATGGTGGCACTGGAAGCGGCACCCTACTGATTTGGGTGACCTGACTCAGCTGAGTGATGGTTATACTGACCCTAAGAACCTGACTGGGGACAATCTATGAATCTGTGTCCTAGCTTACCACACCCAAAACATATATCATTGCTTGCTCTGCGGATACCCTGGTGATTTCTATCATATTCTTGACAAAGAAAATTGGTGTAGGTGCTGCCGACACTACCCTGGGGTTTAAGGCCTGGTGCCCTATCTCTATTGCTGTTTTTAAATTTTGGCACTAGAGCACTGACTGAGGACAGAGCTGGAACTAAGGATTTTAGGTAGAGCTGAGTATGATTCCCACCTTTTGACTTAGGCTGAGTAAAGTTAAAACTACTTATCCTCGCTCTCTTATTCTCCCTCTCTTTCTCCCTATTCTTAGCCTCCTCTATTTGCTAAGTATGGGCCATAAGCCTGGATATGTCCATCTCCTTAATCAATATTGTGGTCCTACACTCCTTGACCACACTATTAGACACCCTCATCACAAACTTACTCATCCTAAATCTGCTATCTGCCACCATATAAGAAGAATATCTAGCTAATTGAGTAAACTTAAGAGAATACTCTTTCACTATCATATTGCCCTACTTCAGATTTATAAACCCCAAAACCTTTACTTTCCTCAACTCCAATAGAAAGAACCTATCCATAAAAATAGTGGCAAACTTCTCCCATTCTACGGGCCCTACATCAGTGGACCTTTCTACTTTCTACTATTTGAACCATCAGTAGGCCACATCCTGTAACTGATATACAAGCAACTCAATGCTCTCAATAGTGGTCACCCCAATAATATCAGTAACTTTGTGCACCTGATCAATAAACTCCTGAGAGTCCTCATCTGACTTAGACCCAGTAAAAGATAGAGGGTTCATTCTAGTATTGGCCACTACGTTGACCGGAACTGTAGCTGAACATTCATTCTAGGCTGTAATAGAATGAGCTAGGGTGGTGAAAGCTACTTTGAATTCAACATGGGAGATATGTTTGTTTGGAGGATCTGGCTGGACGGGCTAGGGTTCTAGCTGGTCTCTTGTTCCTCTTCCCTTAGTCCTCTTTGGAGGCATACTCTGTAAATGAAAGAGAAATTTGGATTAGATAGGGAGCTTAACTGGAGCTCATGCTCACTTGCACGACATAAGTACTGAAAGAAAGGAAAATTTTCGTAAAACACCTCATAGTCTCCTGTCCATAAGTGTGGCGCGCTACACACCCATGAACAAGATTCTACTAGATGCGACTTTCAGACTTCCTAGGAATCTGTTAAACCTTAGGCTTTGATACCAAGTTTGTAATGCCCCGAGTCTATATCTCGGATACTACACGGTGCTCATAATCCAAAAGGACCACAAGCTAACCCATGATTGGTACCTATTGCAGTAACTGAATAATAATGTTGTAAATATGCAAAAATTAGGCATAAACTTGTAATAAGGTTCAATACTAAAATAAAACTGACACGATATAACAATACTTAAATTGAAACATCTGTCTAAAAATACTCTAATATGAAAATCCTCTAAACCATCAGAAATATGGAGTTATGGGATAAGTCCCCAACTAACTCTGTCTACTGAAATAAACTAAAATGCTAAAGTTATAATCATGACCTCTAACTAAAAGGACTCAGCACTAACTCTGACTACTGAAAATTTATAATTGCTAGGGATGATCGGGATCCTGTGAGTCAGAATCTATGATATAAAACATCTTAGTGCAAAACAAAGGTATACGTTAGTACTTGGAATATACTGGTATAAAAAGTGAGGTAGGCTAAAACATATGGGCTTATATGCATGAACAATACTGACTGAATAACATTAATATAACTGAATGAGAGTACATGCATGAATACGTAAACTATAATTGAGATTGTGATAGCACTACATACTGAGTCTGAATAGTAATTAACTAATATCTGAGTCTACTGATACTAAATTACTGATAATTGAGTGAGTGTTTTTGACAGCCCTAAATATGGAACTATGCTGAGTTTCGTATTGAGCTGAGTGACTGTATCTGACAGTCTTGAATCTGTAGAACTAAATTGAGTTCTATACTGATATTAAAACTGAAACTGAGTCTATGGGATGTAATCATATAATTGACATCCACCTTTCTAAATGTACTGGGGTCCAACCTATACCCTAGTATGAAGGGTGTCAATACCTGCCAAGGGTAAAGACAAGCTGAGTCACCCTTATCTTGCAGGTGCTCTAAACGAGAAGGGTGGTACCCTCAACTGGTAGGTAGATCACCTCATCAGGCCTTAACTGGCATGCTGATGTCTCCACCTATGTTGGCTATGTAGTTCTGGAACACAAGGACTACTTCTAAGGATCACACCCTCTACTAATAGATGAGTCCCCATCCTAGGGTTTACTCAGTGCTGAATTCTACTCCCAACTGAATAGATCGTTGATTGATTTCTAAACTATTCTAAGCTGGACTAAACTATTACTGATCATACTATTTAACTAAAATAAACTAAGTTCATGGAGTTCTATGGACAGACAAAGTACTACTACATTCTGTTAATTGACTAAGTACTACTGAGTTTACCTGAGTTTTGTAACTAACTAAATTTTACTGATCATGACAAGGCTAAAAACTATTTAGTAATTGACACTAGCTCTAGGAATACAACTAAATTATCGGGTACTAAATACCCCTAGGACTAAATAGCATCAAAAGCAAATTACTACCTGACTTTAGTAGCATAACGATACTTGCTTACTAACAGTACATTTAACTAGGCATTTCTATCAAACACTTGATATACATTGGGCATGTACAAGATTAAATTCACATAATTGCATGTTATGTTTGGGCTAGTCAATTCACATAGACATTTTGACAAACACTTGAGAAGAATGGGTATTTCACATATCAATACACATGTAGTACTATCATAAATTCTACATTCAACTTACAACTCAAGAATTTAACAAGAATTCACAAAGTTCAATTCATAATTAACTAGTTTGCATGAAACTTGGGGCAAATCATGGAGTTAGATCACTATTAACATCATAATCCTGAATACATTCAATATCCAACAAAAAATCTATAAAATCAATTAACTTAAATTTTAAAAGAGTTTTTTGGACTCCAAGGGTGGAAGGATACCCTTTGATGAACACTTCATATACCTTAGTGCCTGAATTTTAAAAGATTGGTAAGGGTATCTTGAGTTCTTGATTTGAAATTGATCCCCCTAGGGTTTCTGTTCTTGAGAAATTTGAGATTAATGAATGAATTTAGCCTCCAAAAGGGGCTTAATCTCATTTTTTGGAGGATGATAAATGTGAAAAAAAATACCCTATTACCCCTGAGGATGTTCCTTTTTAATGACTGAAAATTGAACTGTCAATGCGCAGACTGATGCTTTGCGTCACTGGAATCGATGTGATAGTCAATACACCACATCGCATCTGCATTGGTTCACTGGAAATTTCCACTGAAAGCCAAGAAAAATATTGATCGATGCAATGGCCACTACACTGCACCAAGATCACGTTGATACACTATTTTGGATTCCCAAACATGGCTCAAACAAGGTCTAAAAAAATACAAAACTCATTTGGAAATCCCTACTGACATTCCTGATCATGAATTAACCTAAAGATTGACATTTTAAGGTCATAGAGGTCATAAAATAGAGTTTCCAACTTATGTAGGCCAAAATGACACTACGTTGAATACTTTGCTAAAATTTTCTAAGTCTGGGACCCCTTAGCAAACTTAAAAGACTGAGTTGAGCTTAGGATTTTGTGGGGTCTTACATAAATGAATCTCAAAAGATATCATGTTAGCCCTAAGCTTATGTTACAAGAAAAATAAAGTCCTATAGTTTTCCTACGACAACTGTCTGAGAACTTAGGAAAAGAGCATAAGGGAAGTCCTATGGTATTTTTTGCACACCGATGATACTTCTTTGTGTGAGAAAGAGACATTTGTTATATTCCTTAATAGAGTAGTCTATCTGTGAAGAGTAAATGGGATTTCTTTGACTGTGAGTGGGGTTATATTACTAGATTATTTAATAAATACTAAGCATGTCTATGCCCAAGTGTCTATTGCTATTATAATGCCATCATCGTATTCATTTGTGGTTTTACATATGCTAAATTCTTATACGCAAAATTGAGTTGAAAAATTGTAAAATTTTGTGGGGGAAAATGAGACTAAAATTTAAGTCAAAATCACTGCCATAGGTTTGCTTAAGATCTTCCTGTTTAAGCATTAGCTCTATGTATAAAATAGTAATGTGGTTTTGTTTTCCTAAGTACATGCAAAAGTCTAAGTTGAGGGTGTTGATGTTGAGTGGAAACACGACACTTTTGATGCTTAAAACTATAAATTTATGCATGAACTTAGGGTGTTTTATTGGATATGATGCACTTTGGTGTAAATTATAGGAAAAATAGGTTTACAATAGAGAAAAGAGAAAAAAGACCTAAAAAAGACCAACTCTAATAAGTATACAAGTCAGTCTCTTAGTTGTAACCAATCGATACTACTCATATTCTAAATCGTATGAGTAATAGAACCCAAAGCCAATCTGAGGAGCCAAGTATGAAGAAGATACAACTTAACTACCCAAGTCATAATCCAGGGTATGAGTCATATGCGAAAGTCATGATCATAACAAAACCTTAGCTACTATGCAGGAGTTAAAGTGTCAAAGCTATACGAGTCGAAAGTCTGAGTACGACTCATATAAAGATGTCATATACAAACCAGTGCTCAAGACGTGAAAATACTAAAGTCCCAGGTAGATATGGATGAAGGACATGAGTCATACACTAAGGTATAACTTATAAGCAAAATTTGTATGCTGAACAGAGAGTTGGAGCCTTGGGAAGATCTGACATTGGAATGGATATGATAAGGCAGGGTATAACTTATAAACCGAGGATTTAAGTGAAGATTGAGTCATACCGACTACCAACTTAACTTTACCTTTCCCATTTAATAGGATTTTTATATTATTTTGAGATACTATAAATACCCTATGGTTTATATTTTATTAGGTTTCACATTTTGACATTCTCTTACGCGCTATTACATACTATTACTCACTATGATCCTACCCTGACAAGTGTAACTAATGCCATAGCAAGGGGAAACAAGGCAACACCCTGATATGATAACCAAGTAAAAATGGAGAAATTTATCTTCTAGCTTATCCAACAGTTGATAATACTGGTGTTTTAGGATTTTGATACATAAAAACAAAATAATTAGGTGGATCAAAAGAAATTTACGCAGTTGAGAAGCTAGGGCGAATGCAAACCTAGTGTTTATCTCATATTAATTTCAACTCAAAAGCACTTAAGAATTAGTTACTATTTATGATTGATAACAAAACCCCCCATTTAATTTCTTGTACTTCTCGTGGATTACATCAAGGAAAGTAAATTCACATGTTTGCCCTATGGGATCGAGCCCAACCTTGTTGGGTTACTATATTTGCAATCGGCCATATTATACTTCTAGTTAAGGTGTAGTTTTAGGTGATATTAAGGGGTGTTGGTGCTGAGTAGGCTATGTGGGCTGACTTTATAGGGTCCTTTCTTGATCACTTCTTTCCTTAGGAGTTAAGGTAAGATAAGGCTAAAGAATTTATGAATCTGAAGCACGGTAAGATAAGTGTTACGGTGCATGGTTTGAAGTTTTAAAAGTTTTCCCATTATGATCCAGACTTAGTATCTAATATGAGGTCCTAAATGAGAAAGTTTGCATTTGATTTGTCCTATGATTTGGTGTTGAAATATAAATATATTATATTAAACAATGATATGGACATCTCTAGGCCAGTTGTTTATATGTAGCAGGTAGAGCATAAGAAAAAGAGGCAGACAGAGATCGGAGATAGACGAAACAAGAAATTTATATATATTTAGAGAAGGGTAAAGGTCAATAGAATAGTGGGAGAGATGGTAGATAGTGGACTTTAAAAAGAATTAGGGGAATTTTTATTTAAAAACTAGTGCTTCGTATCCTAAGTCTTCAGGTGATCATCATTTTTAGGATAGCAATGGTCATAAAGCACAAGGTGCCCAGTCTCTATCTAGTAGAGCTTAGTCAGCCCCACCTTATCCTTCTTATCATTTTTGTGGGTAGCTTCATCAAGGATATTGTGAGAAAGAGAGAAATCAGTGCTATAATTATGGCCAGCTTGGTCATATGCAAAGAGATTATCCTTTAGTCAAGGTTGCCGGAGGAGCTAACAAGGTTTTGGTCACCATATTTTCAGCCCCTGCACCAAAGGAAGCTACTTATATTACCGGCATTGACCAGAATCATCTCTATACACTTGCTACTCATCAGGAATCTAAGTTATCCCCTGATTTATCACTGGTATATTTCAGCTCTTCTCTTATGATGTTTATTTTTTACTTGATCTAGGTTCTACCTTGTCTTATGTGACCTTTTATGTGGCTATGCACTTTGGTTTTTATCTTGAATGTATTTTTGACCCTTTTTGTATATCTACTCTGATGGGTTATTCTATTGTTGCTCGAAAAATATATAAAGGTTGTGTGGTGTCCATCTTTCATAGATATTCATTAGTGGATTTAATAGACTTAGATATGGTGGATTTTGATGTTATCTTAGGGATGAACTAGATTCATTCGTGATATGCTTCTCTTGATTGTAGGACCCAAAAGGTCAATTTTAACTTTTCTAATTAGTCAGTATTAGAATGGTAGGGGATTTCCTTATTTCCCTAAGGGAGGTTTATTTTATATTTTAGAGCTCAGAAGTTGATTTCAAAAGGGTGTCTATATAATCTAGTTTAGGTTAAGGACACTCTCATTCTGAAGGTCCTTCTTTGCAATCTGTACCTGTGGTTAGTTAATTTCCTGAAGTGTTTCTTGATGATTTTCCTAGAATTCCTCTAGATAGGGAAATTGATTTTGGGATTGATTTTTTATCGAATACTCATCCTATTTCTATTCCTCCTAATAGGATAGCTCTGGCTGAACTAAAGGAACTTAAGGTGCAATTGAAAGATCTTCTTGATAAAGGGTCCATTAATCCTAGTGTTTCTTCATAGGGTGCTCATGTACTTTTCGTGTGAAAGAAAGATGGGTCTGTTTGAATATGTATAGACTATCGCCAATTGAATAAGGTTACAATAAAGAATAAGTACCCTCTTCCTTGGATGGATGATCTTTTTGACCAGCTTTAGGTTGCTAGGTATTTCTCATAGATCGATCTCTACTTGGGCTACCATCAGCTAAAAATTCTAGAGGTTAATATTATCAAGGCTATTTTCCAAACTCGGGATGGTCACTATGAGTTTTTAGTTATGTCATTCGGGTTGAATAAGGCTCCAATTGTATTTATGGATCTTATGAATTTGATTTTCAAGAAGTTTTTTAAACTTGTTTGATATAGTCTATATTGATGACATCTGGTTTACTCTAAGAGTGAGGAGGATCATATCAATCACCTCCAAATTGTGTTGCACTCTTAAGGATCAAAAGTTGAAAGATAAATTACTAAGTGTGAGTTTTGGATGATTATTGTGACCATTTTTGGGCATATTGTTTCTAGAAAGAGGATCATGGTTGATCCATAAAAAGTAGAGGCAATTAAGAAATGTCCTAGACGCAACTACCAATATTAGGAGCTTCTTAGGTATGGTTGGGTATTATAGGAGATTTGTGGAGAGTTTCTAATCTATTGTTGCCCCGTTGACGAATTTAACTCAGACAAAGGTTAAGTTTTTATGGTATGATGCTTGTGAAGGTAGTTTTGAAAGGTTGAAGAATAAGGTGACTTCTGTTCTAGTTTTGACCCTACTTGAGGATACTGATAGTTTTGTCATATTTTGTGTTCCTCTCATATGGGACTAGGTTATGTTTTAATTTAGCATTATAAGCTTATGGCTTATGCTTCTAGGCAGCTTAAGGTTCATGGGAGAAATTAACTGACTCACGATCTAGAGTTGGCAACTTTGGTCTTTACCTTGAAGATGTGGCACCATTTTCTATATGGGGTGCATGTAGACATCTATTCAGATCACAAAAGCTATCAATATATATATATATATATATATTTATGCAGAAGTTATTGAATCTCAGGCAAAAAAGGTGGCTTGAATAGCTTAAGGATGATGACATGAGCCTTGACTATCATCTAGGTAAAGCTAATATTATTGTTGATTATCTTGGTAGGTTATCTATAGGAAGATTATCTAATGTTGATGAGAATAAAAGAGGGTTAGTAAAGGATATTCATAGGTTGGCTAATTTAGGAGTTCATTTTTTGGACTTTAAAGATAGAGGAGTGATTATTCAAGAAGTGGTTAAATTTTCTCTTTGTGTTGAGGTAAAAGAGAAGCAGGTTTTGGATCCCATATTTATGTAGATTAAGGATGATGTGGGTTAGAAAAATGTTATAACCTTTGAGATTAGGAGAGATGGCAGTATGAGGTATCAAGGTAGGTTGTGTGTTCCTGATATTGATGGACTGCAAAAAAGGATTTTGACAAAGGCTCATGGATCAAGATATACAGTTCATCCAGGTTCAACTAAGATGTATTATGAATTAAAGGAAATCTACTAGAGGAACAATATGAAGAGAGATATGGCAAATTTTATTATCAAATGTACGATTTGTCAGCAAGTTAAGGTTGAGCATTTGATACCCGACGGCATATCTTAAGAGATAGAGTTGCCCATGTGAAAGTGGGAGATAATTAATATATATTTTATTATAGATCTTTTGTGGTCTCACAATTAGTATGTTTCTATTTGGGTCATTGTCGATAGAATGACTAAGTCATCTCATTTCTTGACTGTGAGGACTAAGTACTCAGGAGAGGATTATGCAAAGTTATTTATTTAGGAGATTGTGAAGTTACATGGTGTGCCAATGCCCATTATATTAGACCAAGGTATGCAGTTTTTTTCTCACTTTTGGCATTTATTTCAGAACGGTCTGGGTACACAAGTGAACCTTAATACCATTTTCCATCCTTAAACGGATGGAAAAGAGGAGCGGACTATAAAGTTTTATAATATATGCTAAGGGCCTGTGTGATTGATTTTAAGGGTAGTTGGGTTGATGATTTGCCTCTTGTTGAGTTTGCTTACAATACCTATTATCATTATAGCATTCAAATTGATCCTTTTAAGGCTCTTTATGGTAGAAGGTCTAGGTCTCTTATTGGGCGGTTTGAAGTTTATGTGACTGGGTTGTTTGGTTCTGACTTAGTTCACCAAGCCATGGAGAAGGTGAAAGTGATTAGAGAAAGACTTAAGACTATCAAAGTTGCCAAAACTCTTATGCTGATGTAAGGTGAAAGGAATTGGAGTTTGAAGTTAATGATTAGGCATTCTTGAAGGTTTTTCCTATGAAAGAAGTCACGAGTATTAGGAAGAAGGGAAGATCACTCCTCATTATGTTGGACTATACCAGATAGTAAGAAAAATTAGAAAAGTCTCATATGAGTTAGATTTGCCTGGAAGTCTTCTATTCATCATGTTTTACATGTGTCTATCCTAAAAAAGTGTATGGGTGATCCTGTTTTTATAGTGTTTATTGAGGATGTTAGGGTCATGGACTCTTTATCTTATGAGGATGTACCCGTCGAACTATTGGATAGGCAAGTTTGTATATTGAGGACAAAGGATGTAACTTCAGTGAAGGTCCAATAGAGAAATCAAAAGTGGAAGAAGCTACATAGGAAGATGAGAAAGATATGTAGGCCAAGTATCCCTGGGTTGGATAAAAGTGCTTAAGGTATGAGTATCATTTTCCTTTGTTACTTTTTGAGTTTTTCATTTGATTCTGGTGTATTCTTTCTATTCTTGTGTTAAAAAGTGTCTTAATTCATCATTTAGGAACAAATGATCCTAAGGAGGGGATAATTTAATACCCCTCAAAATTCCAATGATTTTATTTTTGATACTCTTGCATTTGTTATGTCGACTTTTGACTTAAATTATGTTTAAAAATGTTAAAAGGGTGTTTTGGGAAAGTTTTAGAATTGTCGGAGGGGGTTAAGGTTTGTTTTGGGATAGTGAGGTAGTCACGATCTATAACAAGGCCGTGTTACGGAGGTTAACCTCTGTGATTTTGGCTGGGCACGGAGGCTAACCTCCATGATAATGGCGTGTTGCACCACTCTTTTAATTTTATCTAATTTTTATTTTTCTATTGAGGTAGGGGCTTTCTATCTTTTTACTCCTTGTGCGACCTTATAAAATAAAATACCCACATTCCCTTTAGATTTAAAAGATCAAATCATTTTTTTTGTCTCACAAACTCAAAACCCAAGAACATTTAAGGGTTTTGTAGTGAATTCATCATTTGGGCTCCAAACTTTGAATTGACTTTAATTTCTTGGGCATTTCAGGTATGTTTCTCTTCTCTAAACTTGTATTTTACATTGTGGCATTAATTGAATGGTTTTTCATTTGATTTGAATTATGGGTTTTGAAATTGGGTTGAGGGGTTTTGGTTGTTACTAATCCCATGTTTCAAATTGATTATTCATGTTTTAAATTGCTGTTTTTGGGACTGCAATGGTACATTTTTTAAATAATTAGAATGAGGTCATGGATTTCCCTAAATTGGATGAATTTTGACATAGAATTTGTATTAACCTCAACCCACTTTATTATCTTTGTTTTAATTATAGATAATTGCATGGTTTAACTTGATTTTAACCCATCACATTACATTAAAGGATAAATGGATATGAATATAGTATTGGATAGCCTTGGTTTTGTCTTTTAAATGGAACTTGGGAGTCCAATTTGGTTGTGTGATTTGGGTTGGCAAATTAATTTAGTTTGCAAGTGTGTTGGTATAACGATACCAAGTGGTAAATGCCTTAATGAATAACTCTTGGGTTACTATTTTTTATGTGCAAATTGCTTTAATTTGGACTTAAAAATGGATTGTGTAACTCACCGTGAAGGTGTAAGTCTTGGGGGGACAAAAATCGAAAACCACGTTTGCCGGTGTTGGGGGTCTATATGACTTTGTAATTAATGTACATTTGATATATATATATATTTGGGATGTCTATAGCCTTTGTGACTATATTTTCACCTTTTTTTCCATAATTCATGCGACTAACACACACTGGGGCCATTTCAGTAGGGGGAGTTGAATCTATATAGCAAATGAGTGCCTTTAAGATGAATCAAACTACGCAATTCAGGTCAAATCCTTAAATTCTCATGTTTATGACCCTTTACTCTATCCTAAAATCTTATATATATATATATATATCTATGAATATGTGCATGTGGTTTTAACTGATTTTGGTCATGGCATTATTTTATCCTTATTTCCAGAGTTACATGCCAGTGCTTATCCAACTGACCATTAATACACTTCATCATTTCATGATGTAGGGTCCAAACACTTTTCTATTGCTCCTATTCAACGTTAGGTGGTTGAGCATACCTGTTGAGTTGTTATGAAATGGTGAGCCTCTATTCCTTCTGAAGGCCTTATCATTTCATTATTCTTTCCTTATCATCATAGCATTTTTGGATTGTTTTGGTCATAGTCGAGGGCATGTCCTAACTTGGATGTTATTCTTTTTTTAGAGACTATTGTGGACAAGTGTGGGTTGGATTATTGTCTTGGATTCTTAGAAATTTCATTTTGTATATTTTTCTTTATCTTATTTTAATCGGCTTCTACTTTATTATTATTTTTATGTTATTTAGGTTTGGTTAAGGGGTGGTCTTCCGTTAACAATGGGCTTGAGATACCCATCACGACTAGGCCCTAGTTTGGGCCGTGATAGATAGACCTTTACTTCCACTTTTGAGTTATTTGTATTTGGTTTTCTGCATTTGCTTGGCATATCCGATTATCTCTATTTCTTACCCTTATTTAATTCTCTTTTAGTATAGATTCACACTTTATTTATTCTTTACTTTAATTAAGGTTTGTCGGTCTATGGTCCTACTGAGTACTCCATGTTTTTGTACTCATACTACACTTTTGCATCTTTTTCCTAGATGCAGATCCTAGTATGATTCCACATAATTAATGATGCACTAAAGTTGGGCTGTTGACCTAGGATCTATGCGAGCTTTCAATGTCTAGAGTTGATTCTTCTTCTTTTCGTTTAGTACTAGTCTTATTTTATATATATATCTAGAGACTACTAGTATAATTCTGCATCATTTAGTCCTCATTGTATATGGTAGTTCTTGTATTGACCTTATCAGGTATTGGGGAATTTATCTTGAGTATTATTTCCTTCCCCTCTTTTTGTATGGCTTGTGTGTGTGTGCACGCCTATATATATATATATATATATATATATATATATATATATATATATTCATTTTAAAGTCATTTTATATTACTATTTATCCTCATTTGTCTATCTTTTGCCTATTAGCTCTTTACTTAACATTATTGGCTATACTTTGGCTTATCTATTGGTGGGTTAAAGTAGGTCCCATCATGACCTGAGTTTTTGACTCATGATAGTTTGATATCAAATCCTTGGTTTAATGGTATCATTTTTTAAGAGCAAGTGTCTAGTAGAGTCCCTTAGATTAGTACAATGATATTTGTGTCCTATCTTTAATATGCTACAGGATGTTCTTAGGAAAATCTTATCTTCTTGATTTATTTTCATGTGTTGTGTATTTATTTAACCTATATTTTTCACTTTCTTGTAGATGTCTGGGGTAAGGCCCGAGAGCAAGGCCCCCAATCTTACAGCTAGGGCACCCGTTAGTGGTAGAGAAAGAGCTAGAACCTAAGGTCGAGGTCATGCTAGAGCTATAATACTAGATCAAGTCCAATTAGGGAGCTTTCACCAAAGTTGATTATGAACCTTAATCCATAGATTGTAACCAATGATTTGCCACCACGACATCTAGTGAGCCAGAAAATAGCCTAAGATTCACTTATTCTTATGCTTCTAATTTTATACATCTTGGTTGGGGTTGTCTTGTAATCTATTATTTATGCTTGTGTGTGTAGATATGCCCGTGGGTGATTCGTTTGTAGTGGGTTGTGTATACAGATCTTGTATGGTGACTATTAGTATAACAGTTGGGTCAATCTTATTGTTCTTAATATGGTTGATTATGATGTGATTCTACACATGGATTGGTTAGACCTATCCCATTCCGTCTTGGATTGATTTGCAAAGACCATAACCTTAGCCATGCCTAGCATACCCTTAGTTATGTGGAAGATTGCCGATAATCGCATGCCGATGGGGATCATATCTTATATTTGGGCAAGAAAACTGGTAGTAAGGGGTTGTATGGCTTATCTTACCTATGTTTGTGATTTTAGTATTAAGAGTTCTTCGCATGACTCTGTTGTTATAGTCCGTGAGTTCCTAGATTTTTTCATACCTACCTATCAGGACTTCCTCACAAGAATGATATCGATTTTGCTATTGATCTTGAGTTGGGCACCTTGCCCATTTCTATTGCATCCTACCATATAGCTCCTGCCGAGCTAAATAAGCTAAATATTTATCTTTAAAATATTTTACGTAAGGGGTTTATTTGACTAAGTATCATACCTTAGAATGCTCCCATTCAATTTGTAAAGAAGAATAGGGGTTCTACGCACAAGTGTATCAATTGCAGGCACTTGAATAAGGTGACAGTAAAAAATAAGTATCATATGCTGCATTTTAATAATCTATTTGACAAACTTCAGGGTGCATTTGTGTTTTCTAAGATTGACTTGATATCGGGCTACCTGTAGTTGAGGATTTGAGTAGAGGACATCTATATGACAGCCTTTAGGACTCGTTATGGCCATTTTATGTTCCTAGTGATCTATTTTGGATTGACTGATGCCCCTAAAATGTTCATGGACTTGATGACCTATGTATTCCGGCCTCATTTAAACTAATTCATAATCATATTTGGGATGTACTCCTTATTTACTCGAGGAGTTAGGTGAAGCTCGAGAAATATTTAAGGATTGTGATCCACACTCAGAGAGATCGGTAGTTTTCTGCCAAACTCTCAAAGTGTGAATTCTGGCTTGAGTCCATAGCATTCTTAGGGAATGTGATATCGAAGGATAAGATTATGGTAGACCTAGTAAAGATTGAGACCTTTCATGATTGGGCTAGGGCTATATCTCCAATCAAAGCTTTCAACTTTATTGGGTTGGTATGCTATTCAAAATGGGTCATCAAGATGTTTGACTCTATTGCAACACCTATGACTAGATTGTCTATGAGGCCAACTTTCTGAAGCTCAAGGCCATACTCACTTCATCTCTTATCTGACTCTTCTAATTGAGGACGAGGGGTTTACTATATATTATGATGTTTTGGGTGTTGATTTGGATTTTTTATGCAATAGAGCCAAGGTATAGCATATGTTTTAAGATGACTAAAGGTGCAAAAGTACAATTAACCAACTTATGATATGGAGTTCAGGTCTATTTTATTTGAGTAGATTCGAGATCGACAGATCAAGAATAGATAGATGTGTAGTATTTGAAATTAATTACGGAGGGGCGAGGCAAAGCGGACCACCTTAGACTCTGAGAATATACAAAGGTTTGATGGTTACACTTATGTTCTAAGGGTAAGAGGTATTATTAAGTTGATACTTAATGATGCCCGTAACTCTAGATACTCTATCCAACCTAGTATAGCTAAGATGTATAGAGTCGAGGCATCATATCTAGAGGAGAAGTATAAGGAAATATATAGCATACTTTATGTCAAAGTGTTTATGCTGTCATCAGGTGCCTAGTAATTTGCTTCAAAAGAGGCTACCAATTCCTATGTGGAAGTGGTAGAGGATTACTATGGATTTTTCATAAGTAGTTTATCTTGTACTTCTCATGGTTCTGATACCATTTGTGTAATCATTGATTATTTGACTAAATCTTCTTAATATTTTCCTTTTTAGTCTTTTTATATGGTCATACGGTTAGATCAGATCTATGTATGAGTTGTGGTTTGCTTGTATAGAGTGCTCGTGTCTACTATTCCTTATGAGAATTCCAAGTTTACTTCTAGTTTTTGGAGGGATTCTCAGGAGGATCTAGGTACCCAGGTCTACCTTATCATAACTTTTCATCCCTAGATTGATGGCCATTTAAATTATACTATTTAGATTTTGGAGGATATGCTCTGAGCAAGTGTCATGAACTTTGGAGGTCTGTGGGAGTAGTTTCTATCCGTAGCAGAATTAGCCTACAATAATTGCTACCATTTTAGTATTCAAATAGCACTATTCAAGGAATTATATGGTAGGCATTGTGAATCTCTAGTTGGTTAGTGTAAGGCTTCATCGGTTAGTCCACAATGTACTAACTTTCTTCATGAGTCATTGGATAGAATTTAAGTTAGTCAGGATACGTTACGAGTAGCTAAGAGTAGGCAGAAGATTTATGTTTATTGTAAGCTTTGTTCCTTAATATTTGGAGTTGGTGATCAAGTTTTCCTTAGGTGTCACCCATAAAGGGTGTAATGAGCTTATTGGGCTATTTGAGATCCCTCGGATAGTTAGGGAGGTAGCTTGTGAGCTATCCTTGCCTTAGGAATTTTCATTATCACCTAGTTTTTCATATATTGATGCTTCAGTGCTATATTTTGGATGAGTCTAACATGCTCCACTGGCACTCAATTCATTTGGATGATAGGTTGACCTTTTTGGAAGAGCCAAACTCTATTTTAGACAAAGATGTTAAGAGATTATGTTCCAGAGAGACTCATGTGGTTAAGGTTCAATGGAGACACCGTCCAATTGAGGCGGCTACTTGGAAGATCAAGCATGATATGCGAATTTAGTATTCTTAACTTGTTCGATCCTTTAGGTACTTCTTAACTTTTTACTTTTATGGAGGAAAGTCCTTTTAGAAGTTGATATTGTAATGACCCTCTAGGTCATTTTTTTACTTTTTCATGCTCTTTCTGTGTTTAGAACTTTTCTATAGCTATCCAAAGTTATTTGTGACATTGGGAGTGACTACTTGGTCCTTCAGAAGTTTGTTTAGTTTTTATACTAGTTTCCCTATTTTGAAGCTTCTATAGTTGAGAAAATGGTCTTGGACCAAACTATAAGGTAAATAGTTTCAAATCATAATTTTGACAATTTTGTTAGCTCCAAAATGTTAATTTTAGGCTAGGGGGACCCATGGTCTTGGTTCGAAGGCTTTCGAACTCATTTTGGGCAATTGGTTGAATTTTAGTAAGAATAGAACATGGGTGTGGGCCCTACATTTTATCAAAATGACTTCTATTGGAAATTTTGATGGTTTTGATGACTGTGAAATGCAAAATTTAGTAGGCTAGCATAATTTATTTTTGTGCATAGGTTTCCAAATGAATCCTGAAAGGCTAGTGGGCGTCCATTTTTGACTTAGAAAATTTCTAGTGCCAAGGTTGTCTGCTTAAGTTCCTGGGCACTACTTAAGCTGTAGTTAGTTACCTCACCGAGAGATTTTTAAAAGTGCCTTGGTCACTTAAAATATTATTTTTTCTACTTAAGCGGCTACTGCAGAGGTTTTATATATATATATATATATATATATATATATATATATATATATATATTTCCCATTTGGTTTTTAGATTATTTTATTCTAAGCGTTTTCTCCAGAGTTGATACTTGGGATCTTAGAAATTTGTGGGAAATTGCTAATTGAAGATAGGATTGGTTGGGGACCAGTATAGTGAGCATTGTGTTATCCTTTCCTTGTATGTCCCAACTTGTTTTAAAATAATCTCTAGGTTGTTCTTCTTCTTAACGATTATCATTGGTACTATGTTGGGGCTGTTATTAATCTCAAATTATGCTTAATTTTGAGCAAGTAATCTTTGAGCCAAGGGGGGCCTAGTGATAGATTCAATTTTTAATTTTATCAGTAGCCTCACTATTCAATTATTTGCCTGATTTCTGATTTAAAGCATAAATGTGCAATATAGGAATCATCATTCTTGTCATAAAGCCCAGGTTATTGTTTTGATAGTGTGGCAGTGGCCGGAGGCTTCTCAAAATTAAAAAGCTTCAATTTAGAGAATTTTCGAGTGTTTTTAGGGATATCCAGGTAGGCTAGTCTTACCTTCTTCTATAATATGCTTTGTTATGGTATTGGTATGCTATTGTTCTAGTTGTGGTTGGTTTCTTATGGTTTTAATAGTCATTTAGTAAATTTTTTCATATTACGATTAGGGGGCACTAGGACAGATTTCGTTCAATGTTTTTTTTACGCTGGTAGTTGCATTTAATCTACTGCTGGATTTAGCATATTTAGGTCTTTGAGGCTAAATTAGAAGTCTTAGCCTATGTTTATTTAGATTCTTGCCTTAGGTTCGGGTCTTAGGACTTATGATTGGCCTTATCGTCCATTTTAAAGGTAGGTTGCTTTAGAATAACGCTTTTTTCGGACAAAAATAACTATACAACTATTTGAGGAACAGATTATTTGGATTGGGTTGGCTTAATCTCTATGTTATACTTATTATCTTTGTTTTCCTTATAATGTTAGCATTCTGACCTCTAACATCGACTTCAACTTAATAAGTAGAATCTTGCACGCCTTTAATAGATTTATCCTACTAAAATAGGGAAAAACCAAATAGACTTGGAATGCATTAGAACTTTAGATTATTGCTGCGTAGTGCGGATTTATAATATTTGCTTCGAGTCTGACACTTGGTTCTGTTATTACCTGTTAGCTTTGATTCGAGTTTTGCACCTCGTTACTATTATTACCTGTTAGTTTATATTTGAGTCCGACACTAGGTTTATTATTTATTACATTTTAGTTTTGGTTTGGGTTTGGCGTCTGGTACACTATTTATTATTCATTAGTTCCAATTTGAGTATGGCATTTATTATTACTGACCTTTGGTTGGAAATTTGATTGAAGCCTGTAGTATTTAAGGTTTTTGCTAGAGGAAGAATATATGGTACGCTTGTCACACGTCTTGTCTTTTTTTTATCAGATTTTATTTGGCCTTATATTAGTATTACTCCATATTTGCACCCACCTTGGGTTTATTTTTCATTGTGTGTACCTTTTGAGTTTATAGGGGTCCAGTTAGGTAATAGGTACGATTTCACTTCCACTTATGAGTTATTTATATTTTATTTTCAATATTCTTAGCATAGCATGTTATTTCTATTTATGACTTTCATTTATTGCCCCTTTAGTATAGATTCTCACTTTATTTATGTTTTACTTTAACTGAGATTAGTCGACCTATGATCCCTACAGAGTACCCCGTGTTTTGGTACTCATACTACACCTCTGCATCTTTTTCCCTTATAAAGATCCTAGTATGAGTCAATATTATTGATGACGCTCTTAACTAAGTTGTTGACCGGGATTTGGGTCAGATTTCAATGTTCGAAAAAAAAACCTTTTTTTATAGTTTTAGCACTAGTCTTATTTTGCATATCGGGAGACTACTAGTATATTTTGGCATCATCTAGTACTCGTTGTATATAGTACTCGTTGTATATAGCATGCGAAAATATTTAACCTTATTTCTCTCTAAACGGTTTTTTGATCACACTGATTGATTTCTCTCTTATATTTTATGTAGTCTATTTCAGACCTCCTTGATCTGTTTGAATTTCCAAGATACTTAGTTTTTTCTCCCTCGTTTCAAATATGAATGCAAGAACTCTATATTTCTATTTTCATCCTTAAACAACACATCCCTAATTTCTTTCTCCCAATAATCCTTTTCAAGTTGTTGAAAATTTCTTTAGATCCTCTTATGCTTTATTGAGAGCTACCATGTTTTCTTAAAAAGCCAATTTCCAATTTCACCTCTTACACCTTAATAAGATCTTCCAATATTGATAAATTTTAAAATATATTTTCAAATGTTGTCCTGAACCTCTGAGCCAAAGCCCCATTCTCCTTTTATATCTTTGCTTGAAATTCTATGAAAGATGTTCCCAGAAATCCCATCTTCTAGTTTTGCTTCATAATATCAATGATCTAATGATGCTTTGTCCAAAATCTTATGAATATGAAAGTTCAAATCATTGGTTCCTATGTGGAACCACATAATACATATAAAGGATCATGATCTTACGCTTACTTTAATAAGTGCACGTCATTGGTTGAAAATAAATTCATGAACTCGTGATTTTCTAAAACTCTATCCAATATCTTAAAAATGTGATCTTCATCAATGCTTCCATTCAATCATGTGTATGAACTTTCGATGAATTTAAACTTTATTAATGCAAAATGGTAATGCATTGTGCAAAATCAGTTCTCATGTTGAGATATAGGAAGATCCCCCACCCCCCGCTCCCCAACTTTTTAGATTCATCTTTAGACTATATTGAAGTCTCTCCTTATTATCGATAAGACATAAATAATAGAAGCATTGACTTTTTAGTCTTCCTATGACTTAAGTCTATCAAGGGCATTACATGTAGCATACATTTACGCTATCATGAACTCCTTATAGTAACTAAGATGTGTAAAATTCATATTAATATGTTGGATGGTAACAAACATCACTTCTATTTGGGGAAATATAGCTTAGGTAAGTATTGGGTCAATTTGGGTCGAGAAAGATTAGAAACATCCCATAATACATACTAACCTGGGTCTTATCCAAATGGTAGAAACATCCTCGAAGGCAAGATAAGGTAGCCGAAAACCATTAGTGATGGTGACAGCGCCCAAAAAGACATACAAGAGGACAACGTGTCAAATTCCTAAGATGCAAAGGTGACCCTCTTCTAAACTGCACTAGACACGTGATACTGGATTGTCATCTTCCAAGGGCTCAAGAGAAAGTGGCTATTGGTCATTGGTTATTGTATTGAAGGTTCAAAATAGGAAGACCTTGTACCTTAATAAATAATGACACTCTCTCCCAATGTAAAGGATCCAATTTTGCTTCTCTCTATCCTTAAGCGATAAATTCATCTGCATTGTTTGTTTGCTTTCTCTATTGGTATCATTTCATAATATATTATTTGTGTTGTTTGCTCTCTCATTTGTCCTTCAATGCTGATATTCACTTGTATATAAGGAATCTCGGGATACATAGTAAAACATGTTTGTTTTTAATTATTGCTTTACTTGATATATTGTGTGATTCATTTTAGGTTGTTTACTCTTTTAAAAATATACGCTACTAACATGAAGCTAAGAATGTATTACATGCTCTTTACCCACCTATAAATCTAACTATCCCAAAATCAATAGCAAAGAATTTGGCACCCACCGTGGGGATAGAGCAACTACATGGACTTTTAAAATTCATTCTTTCTTGTCATTTCTTTCTTGTGTTTTCACTTCACGAGAAAGTACATCATGATGGATGATAGCAACGACTTTATGGAGGATGTTATTTATGAGCAGACTCCTTACCCTAGTGATTTTTTGCTCGAGGGTTATAGGGTGAGGTCAAATCCCTTGAATGAAAAAATATCTCTCAACTTGAACATGATGAACTTGAACATGTAATAAAGGCAGAAGGATCCAATTAACGTCGAAGTCAAGGTCACGGATCCTAACTTGCAAGATTTGTAGGAGCTCTTAAAGGACTTTGTTGTATACCATGAAGATTTGATGGATCGAATAGAGGCACATGATAATAAGATGGATGAACCAGGTTACTACAACTCAAGTTACCTTAGGAACCTCGCGGAGGATTAAATGGGAAGATTTAAATGACCAAAAGCAAGAAGACCGAATGGGAAGAGTATCAATGGTGAAAGATAAGGCCAGGATCAAGGATAAAGCTCCATCAAAATTGTGGAGTTGATGAGGAAAGATATGAAAGTCATAGTATAGAGCTTTAATCACGGATAAACCATATTCTTAAACCCCCACAAGTGGTAAAGGGACCAGATTCTAAGACTAATTCAAAGGTACCCTACATTACTACTATTATGAGGAGGCTTATCTTAAAGTGGTTTAAAATGTCTAACATACAAAAGTATGATGGGAACTCAGAACCCCAAGAGTATTTGCTATTTTTTTACCATGGCAGTTAATGCTAATGATCTGTCCAAGTAAGAAGGTGAGTCAATCAAGGTGAAGAAGCTTAGTAAGACTCTCTCAAAAGAAGCCCAACTATGGTATTCTATTCTCCTTAAGCATTTATTCGATTTTTTTAATATGTTGGAAGATAAATTCTAAGGGTACATGCTGGGGAAAAAAGGTGCAATACCCTTAAAGAGATATAATAAAGATAGAGCAGGGAGATACAGGCTACTTCGGGAGGTTGTGTCTAGATTCTAAAATGAGAGAATATAGCTCATGATATGTAGGATGACTATCCCATAGAGGTATTTACCAAGGGACTTAACCCCAATGCTCGGTTGCATATTTTAAACTAAAAGGGAGTTTGATTGAGTTTGAGGCAGCAACATGGGTTGATATGCATAATCGACACAAATATTTTAATTGAGAAAAACTAGAGAGAGTTACCAAAAAGTACCATAGATGTGGAATTACCCAAGACTCTAAAAGAGCTTATTAAAATTTGGGAGCTAGATCAACTTGGAACTCTCATACTAGAATGACTCAAAAGGGTGAATTTGGGGGTACTACATCCCTTTCCTAGTGGAAGCAAAGGACAGTGGATGTTGGGGTAGTGGTTTTGGCACTTTAGGACAACCTCAACATGACTAAAGGGTCATAAAGGAATCCTCATAAAAGGAGTTATAGTTTAGGAGGTGGTACAACTCATAGTGTACACCATCAATTACGTGCCCATGCTCTCAAAATATTACTTTAAAGTTATCCCTAAGTGGCTAGTCTCGACAATTAGAGATATCAAGGGAAACAAATTTCCAAAGATCCTTCAATCAAATTCGAATACTATGGACAAGAGTTTCTAGAGAAAATTCCACGGGATGCATGTCCACGACACAAGGGAACTACTACCACCTTTGAGAGGTGGTCATTGAGCTACTAAAGGGTGGACATCTCAATAGTTCCAATGAAAGAGAGAAGGGCAACTATAATAAAAAGGAATCAAAGGTAACTAGATACCTTGAGTATATGGATTGGAAAATGATAAGCTAATTTGTAGCCTCGGTGAGATAGGTAACTTCTCTCCCTTACTTTTTTGTTTAGTTGAGATTATTTTTCTTAATTTTTTTTAGGCATGTTTCAGGAAGAAGTTGGATACGACAATGGAAGATCCAGAAGAACTCGTTACACTCTTTTTATTCAACTAGTTTTTATCCTGAGAAGGTTTTTTCTAGCAAGGCTTTTAATGATGTAGAAGTAGGGATTTTTGAGGAAAAATCTTGTGTTTGCTCTTTTTTGTAAAAGATAATAATCCGTAACAATTGAATGAAAGGAAAAAATTTCATGAATTAACAAATGTGTGTGAATTTTGTTTTGATCTCCATCTCAACTATTAAATAAAAATCCTCAGTCTAATCACAGACTGACTATGAAAAGTATAGGGCCTCTGAGCCAAGAATTTTCACTACTCAAAAGCCAAAATGAAGAGAGCCTAAGGGCAATCTCCCCAAAATCTGAAAAGGAATTGAGATGATAACTTAAAATCTTATATGAATGTCTATAAAAAAAGTATACACCACTTAGTATAAGGACTAGAGACTCACTTCCACAAATGTAAGCACTTATTTTGTGGCCTCCTTTAGAAGAATTATCATGAAGGTCTCATGGATTGATCATCCAATAGCAATGTACCTCGGAACCATTGAACAATTGGGCAGAGGATGCCTAAATGTAAGGTACAATTAAATGCTTATTTGTATAAAGTTATTTAAAACACAAATTCTACTCTATAAGAGTCGATTTTGACCAAAACAAAGAGCAATAATCTCTCTTGTGCTATGTGCTAAAGTGTCTAGGATACATTCATACTTAGATTCATAGTAAAAAATAATAATAAGGATACATCCTGGGTATATTGAGGTACATATGTCAAAAATACAAAAGAACTAAACTTAAACCGAGTAAAATGATGCAACGGGAATATGAAATTAAAAAAATGGTTAGAGAATTCCCTCAATGATCAATGGAACCAACTCAACAATTACTAACTCGATAATAGCCTCCCAAGTCATTGTGAGGATGCAACATGAGGTATTATGGTTTCATGGTACTTTCAATGATTAAAATAGAAAATTATGCAAATAATTAGGTCTTTTTGTTATATGTGATATGTTTTTATGCTTGCTTTGCAGGTCAGGTGTAAGAAATATGGTACAAGAAAGAAAAATCACCAAAATAGTAGTCTTCTGCTCAAACAATGAATCATTGGGTTACACTATGACTTATTGTCTAACTCATCATTGACTTGTGAATACTTAAAAGAAAAAAATAAAGTACTCACTGACTACGACTCGTTGAGTTAAACTATGAGTCATAGTGAGAGGCCCTCTGAGCAAAAGAGGAACAAAAGTCCTGATGATTGTAATTTTTATAGCAGTGGAAACAAAGCTTGCGATGAGATAAAGAATTCCAAGATCATAAAGTAGAGATCTTGATTTTCATTATGAATAATTGTGAGATCATTGAAATGCTTTCAACTATGAATTATATGTGTCATATTATTATAATGAGCATCTAAATTACATAACTTGGATTGTGGGAACCCTAATAGATTATGAAGTATAGAAAGTGCAAAGTAATTCTTGATTGATGTTCTTGCGTGTATTGTGGCTTTCTTCACTTTGGCTACATTCTTAATGGTTGCAAATGTTAGAAAACTACTTGTATTCGATACTAACTCGAGAAAGAGGTTGACATTAGGAAAAGGAGATCACAATAGTAATTTGAAGCTTCCAACATTATCTAATTAACATGAGACAATGAGGAGATAGTTAATTTGTGATCCCAAACAAGGGTTAGTAGTGCAACACTCTAAGACTGAGAGGAGTAAGTAAAATTTACTCAAACTAAGGCCGAGAGATAGTTAGGTGTTACATACTTGGTAGATTCAGCATATAAGGCACTGAGAGAGTTGGACTAGCACAATAAATCTGCAGAGTTAAGAACTTAGGGGGAACACAAACCTAGTGATCGTCCTATACTAGCAACAACCCTAGTTTCCAGTACTATTACTATTATTATAACCTCACCCTTCCTCTGCATTTAATTTCTACACTTTCAAACTGCATCAACAATCTTTTAACTGATTTTTGTCCTATTACCTCTGGGTTCAACCCCAACTAAGTTAGGTTCTATAATAGATAAGCAGTTGCACTATATTTTTTAGGAGGCGTAACTTTGGTGACATCAATTTTTTAGGAGTCAAGGTAATCATTTGATTCCTTTTGATCTTGAGCTTGAACAAACCTTATGACAGAATCATAACATGGAAGAGTATGAGCATGAAGCCTAGCACGAGGGGCTATAAGATGATACAAATATAATGAATTGGTCGCCTCTGGATAGTGTTCATGAAATTGATAAAAGAAAATACTAACCTAGTAATAGCCAAAGAGAATGTGAGGTTAGACCTGGCCTGACATGCTGAGTAAAGGGCTAGATAGGAGGAAAAAGATCATCGAGAAATACTCAACAAGGACATACATAGAAGAGATAGAGTTCAACCACCCACTTATCATTTCTTTCCAGTTTGTGATGATTTGGAAAAAATACTTGAGGTATGTCAAACCAATTGATATATAAGCTATCAATCCTCTAAAAGTTTCCCCAAGGAACAAAATTTGACATTATGAGTACAATAATTCAGTTTCTAATCTAAAGGGTGTGTTTTTTGGTTTCCCTGTAGATGATACAAATATACAAATTATGATTTATTTTTGGGATTTTGCACTTCATATAATCTATTGGGGTGAGTCAAGAAACTTTAAGACTCAGTTTGTTCCCATTTTCTCTTAGAGGCAAAGCAAGTTATGGTTAGGGGAACTACCTTGTAGGTCCATTACCACTTTGAATGACAATAGATTCTTCTTTCCTTCTAGAACTATAGTTGAAGGATAAGATTTACGATTTTAGGCAATTACACTTAGAGGCACTGTACTAGACTTGGTTGAGGTTCAAGAAGAATCTGATGAATTCACCCAATCATAGAATTTTATGGAGGAATTTTACTGAGATATTTTATAGTACCCTAAATTCAAACACCAATGTTGTTGCTAACACTATTACTGGTAGGTCTTTCATGAGTATTTATTGGTATCAACCTATGGAAATCTTAGACCAAATCATTAAAACCAACTGAGTATGGTATACTCAAGAGGTAGATATGGGAGAAATTATTTATGCTGTTGGTGCTTCTAATGAGTAGAAAGCCCTAGATAAGACAATGTCTCAAGAGGTAGTATAGATGAGGATGAATATTTGATTACTTACCAAGCAATTTGCAATTGGAAGATGAGAAAAGGTGAATTTAGTGGATGCATAAGGTAAATCTATTAGACATGATGAGTCTTAATTTATAGAGAAAGCAAGGTACTTGGATATAGAGATGGAAGGTTCTCAAGCCAAGGACAAGAGTTCAATCAAGACACTTGGAACTCCAGGCAAGGGAATCAAGATTGAAATAATTTTAAGGATAGGTATAGGGATAAAAGTAGAGAATGAGATGGTTATGTGAGGAGAAAGGATGATTATAAGTAGAAGTGTGGTCTGTATGTTCCATCTGGGAACCATGAAGCTGACTTTAGAATGAAAGCATTGCTAGCAAAACTTGTAAAGGGTTTAGAGAGACAAAAAAGTGGCCTTAAGAATATTAAGGGAAACATTTTGAGATTGATCCACAAAGTGGAATCGTATGCTACAACGATTAAGTAGCTTGAGCAACGTTTTGATTAGATGTTGGCTACATTAAACCGGAGTCAACCGAGCACTCTTCTGATCAATATCCTTTATAATTTAAAAATTAATAGTCACTACCTAGCCATTACTGCTCAGAGTGGTAAGGATACTATTGATTCCTTTATGTCCATAGTTGATGAGGTAAAAGATGATTTTGTTGATGTTGAGACTGCACCTAAAGATAAAATTGATAAGTTGGTGACTAATGGTAAGACGTCGTAGAAATCAATGGGTGTAGAGATATGAGCTGATACTGGTAAAGGCAAGGGTAAGAAGGTCAAAAAAATCTTTAAGTCTATCCATGACCTCCTCCTCCTTTTTTCTTAAAGGTTAAAGAAGAAAAAAAAGAAAGGAAATATCAGAAAATCATGTCAATATTGAAGGAATTATCTTTGAATATCCCTCTTGTAGAAGCTTTGGAGAAGATGAATGGTTATGCAAAGTTCATGAATGATTTAGTGACTAAGATGTAGATAGTGAATTTTAGCCTGCTGGTAATATGCACCACTGCAGTGCTATTGCTTCCTAATCTTTGGTTAAAAAAAGTATCCGGGAGCTTTCACTATTCCTTACACTATTGGGTCCTTATATTTTGCATGAGCATTATGTGACTTATTATAAAGGATTTATACGATGCCTCTATTTAGATTCAAGTAGTTGGGGTTAGGGTTAGCTAAGCCAACATCCATGAGATTATTGATGGCTAATCATACTGCGAAGAAGTCAATTGGTATATTGTGTGAAATATTGGTGAAGGTAGCTTCTTTATATTCCTAGTTGACTTTGTGGTTCTCTACTATGAGGTAGATTTGATTTCCCTATCATCTTGGGAAGTCTTTTCCTATCCATGTGTAGGGCATTGGTTGACGTAGAGATGAGACCAGTGAAATTCAGGCTAAATAATGAACAGGTTACTTTTGATATATCTATTGATGCGGCAGCCAAAAGATATACGGGTGGTGTCTGTGATAGACAGTGTTGATGAAGATGATTTAATTGAACCCATTGAGGAGAGACTTTGTGTAGAGGCATTAGCGACGGTGATCATAAACTTTTATAGAGAAGGTATCAATGATTACAATAAAATGGTAAGTGCTCTTATTGGCAGTGGTTCTTATTCTTATACACCAAAGACGCTGGATCTTAATTCGAAGAATATATAAACCCTAACTCATCCATCTATTAAGAAGTCATCGATATTAGAATTGAAGGCCCTCCCTTCTCATTTACATGATGTATTCTTAGGGCAAACAATACCTTATCGATTATCATTGCTGTATATTTAGTGGATACATAGGTTCTTCTTGATTTTAGTTATGGAGTGGTTTAAATGGGCCATTGTTTGGACATTATAGATATTGTCGATATTCCACACAAAATTTTCACTCATAAGATTCATCTTAAATCAGAGTGTGTGCCTAGTATTGAGCATTAGCATTTTTTGAATCCACCTATGCAAGAGGTTATAAAGAAGGAAATCATCAAGTTGTTTACCCTATCACCGATAGCAAATAGGTGGGCCTGATTCATTGCGTGCCTAAGAAAGGTGGGATTAGTATGGTCCCTAATAAAAATAAGGAGATGGTTCCTATGAGACCAATAATTATATAGAAAGTTTGTATGGATTATTTAAGGTTGAATACCTGGATGTTAAAGGATCACTTTCCTATGACATTCATCAACCAGATATTAGAATGTCTTGCAAGTAGAGGATGACATTGTTTTCTTGATGGTTATTCATGGTTGGTATAATTATATTTCTATTTCCCCCGAGGACCATAACAAAACAACTTTTACATGACCATATGGTACGTTTAAATTCTATAGGATGCCTTTAGAACTTTGAATGCTTCGACCACTCTTTAACATTGTATGTTGTGTATTTTTCTGATATGGCGGATAATACTATAAAGTCCTTACAGATGATTTCTCAGTTATGGGTGACTCATTTGATGACATTTCAGCCCTATTGGCTAATGTACTTTAGAGATATAAGTAATGCAACTTGATTCTAAATTGGGAGCAGTGTCACATTATGGTTAAAGACGGGATAGTTCTTGAGCACAAGACTTTGACTAAGGAAATAGAGGTTGATATGGCTAAAATTGAGGTGATTGAAAAAAATGCCTCCATCAATTTCTATGAAAGGTATACAAATATTCTTGGGTTATGCAGGGTTTTATAAGTAGTTCAAAAAGGACTTCTCTAAAGTTGAAAATCCATTATGTAAGTTATTAGAGAAAGAAGTAAAGTTTATGTTTGATGATACTTGTCTCAAGGCCTTTGAGTGCCTAAAAGAGAGATTGATTTCTGCCACTATAATTGTGTCTTCGACTTAGACCCTTACGTTTAAGGTGATGTATGGTGATAGTAATGTGGACCTAGGAACTATCCTTATCCAAAGATGTGAGAAGATACTTTACCCCATCTAGTATCCCAATAAAGCACTCAACCCCACACAAAACAATTACACGATTACTAAAGTGGAGTCGCTTGCATTGGTGTTTTATTTTAGTAGTTATAGTCCTAATTGATTGGGACCAAAGTCATTGTGCAGAATCACCATGAAGATCTTAGGTACCTCATGGCTAATAAATATATGAAGCCTATAAAGATTTTATGGGTACTTGTAATACCCCTTATATTTCTAAGCTAGAAAATAAACCGTTGTTCCTACATATGAAACCTCTTATCCTGTGATTCATATTGGAGTACATGAATAAAGATGAATATCCTAGTGATAATAGAGCTTATGATGTGTTAAGCATGTTCATAAGAGTCACTAAGAGTAAGCCAAGCTAAGAACTTTTGAATCCACCGAGTTTTTGTGAGTGATTTCACATAGGTCATCTTTAAATGAGCATAACTTAGTTTATAGGTGGTATTTTGGTAGATTTATATCCTACAAATTGTATATAATTGAATAATCTTTTTGCCGATACCAAATTCACCTAAAACGGACACCTGGTGAAGAAATTATGGTGATTTAAAGTTTCAGTAGCGTCATTTTAGTCAATGGCGCATCGCGCCGTAAGACAAAATGACGTTTGTAAATTTCCAGTGTCTCTCTGAAATTCCACCATGTCTTGGTGAGTTTCCTGGTCACAAATGGGGGGCAACGCAATATCTCTGCGTCGCGTCGGGGGCCCAAATTGTGTAATTTTTATAGAAATTAAATGGCGCATCTAGAGGGGCATTTGAATCATATTTTCACCCCTATATATATTCCATAAACACAGAATTAAGCCCTTATTTCACCAAAACATGCTCTTTCTCTCAAAATCCTCTCAAGAACACATTAGGGTTTTCAATTGGGGATTCAAGTTCAACCAAATTTCTCCCTCAATCATCAATAATCTTCCATCTAAGGTATGCGTAGTATTAATTAATGGATCCATTTCATTCATAGAGCTCAAGAACCATGTTTTAAATATTATATTGTGATTGTCTTGTTGTGATATGACCATGTACATATTGATGATTGGTGTTTAAGTTTCAACATGATATTTAAAGGTATTTTCATGAAGTATATGTGTTCGTTAGTTGAAATGCATAAACTTTATATGGTTTAAAATGGGGAAATTCATGAAAACACACCTAAGCTAAAAGAACGCTTACAAAGTGTTTGATTAAATGCTTAAGGTGATAAGATTCATGTCCCATGATTTAATAGTGCTTAAATGACAAGTATGCTTTTATGATTTTACATGAATTCCACGTGATTGATATGCGTTGTTGTTGTGATATGGATTGAGCATGATATTGAAGCTATTCAATTGTATACATGTTGTGTGAATTTACCTTCCATACGAATGATGTTGAGAACTATGCTTAGTGTGAAATCCCCTATTTATGATATGGTGAATTGTGGACTCTATTTTATGATCAAGTTAGTTATGTGTGTCAGTTTTCTTCCATCGAGTCTTGGGGGTACTAGTATACAAAAAATATAGCTATATGCCTAGAGCCATGTCACGTTATCACAATAATCTCAGTCAAGCCATGATCTATAGAACTTAGTCAGTCTTGTGACTCAGGAAGTCTCAGAAATCTCATGATCTCATTAAATTCTCATATAGTTATACTATTCCATCAGTCAATGGAAGTCAGTTACTCAGTGATGTACAACCAGTTAAATTATGTTCAGTCTCTTCAGATGAGAGTAGAAGTTAGCATCGAGTGAACCCAAGGATGGGAACTCACCTGCCTGTTTAGGGTATGATTCTTAGTAGTCATCCTTGTGTTCCAGAACCACGTAGCCAGCCTAGGTTGAGACATCTTAACCTGCCAGATTAGGGTTGATGAGGTGGCTAAACCTGTCAGTTTAAGGTTCCCACCATTCTAATTCGAGTACGTGCCAGCTAAGGGTCACTTACAACTGTCCTTACCAGTGGCACGATATTGACACCCTTCCAGTCGGGGTAGAGATTGGACCCCAACCTCGCTATATGAATTATTAGGGTATGTTGGTTAAGAAAATACCTCCCACAGTTTTAGTCCAGTCTCAATAAAAGAACTCAGATAGTTTTTCAGATTTTAGTATACCAGGACTGTCAGGTACAACCAATTCAGTTACAGTACGAAACTCAAGTAGTTCCATCAAATTCAGGACTATCAGACACAGTCATCCATGTTATCAAAATTTCAGTATCAGTCATGTTAGATAACAGTAAACCATGTATTGGCGTACAGATCCAGATATCATGTATTCACAATTTTTAGTTACTATGTATGCATGTTTATACTCTTACGTTTATATTAGTCTGTCAGTTAGCATTGTTCATGTAGGTAAACCCTTTTGCATTTAGCCTACCTTACTCGTATACTCAGTACTCCCAGTTTTACTGATGCATTTGCGCTATTGCACTTTCTTTCATGTTACACCATAGGTTCAGAGACATGAGTTCTAGATCAGCAGTAGTAGTCCAGTCGCAGAGTCGCAGTGAGTCCTCATCCATTCGAGGACGATATAATTTTATTTCATTCATTATTTCAGTTCAATTTTGCTTAATGGAGTTAGTTTGAGACATGTTCTTTCAACTCTTTATTTCAGACAGTATGTAGAGGCTTTCAAATTTAGTTTAGATTTTAGATTCAGTTTTCAGTTGTTTTGGGTATTTGTTACCCTATATGGATGTTATTATTTATTAGATATTCTATTTAGTTGAACCTTATGGCCTATTTTTCATGTTTTCCATATTCTACAAGTATATTATGCAGTGTACAGGTACAGATATCAGTCATGGGTTTGCTTGTGGTCCGTCGGGGTCATAAGCACCATGTAGCATTTTGGGTCAGTAAATCGGGGCGTTACAAACTTGGTATCAGATCCTAAGGTTCAACAGAGTTCTAGGAAGTCTGAAAGCCACATCTAGTAAAGTCTTGTACATGGGTGTGTTATGCGCCAAATTTATGTGCAAGAGGCAATGAGATATTTTAGGAATAGTTTCCCCTCTTTCGGTATTCATGTCGTGCTAGTGAGGATAATCTCAAGTTCAACTCTGAGTCTAATCCGTTCTTCTCTTATTTCAAAATATGCCTCCAAAGAGAAGAAACCAGCCTGCTCCTTAGCCTGAAGATCCTTTAGGAGAACATATTTCTCATGTGGATTTTAGGGCAACATTCACTACACTTGTTCAGTCTGTGGCTGCTCAAAATGAATGGCCACCAGTGATTCCAGCCAATCCAGTGGACAACTCAACCACAGCTAGGATTCAGGACTTCACCCGAATGAACCCTTTATCTTTCTTCGAGTCTAAGTCTGATGACGACCCTCAGGAATTTATTGACCAAGTTTAAAAGGTCATAGACATCATGGGAGTTACTTCTTGTCAGAGTTTTGAGTTAACCACATACCAGTTGCAAGATATAGCTCAAACTTGGTACAAGCAGTGGAAGTCTGAGAGGTTAGAGGATACAGGTCCCATTGAGTGGGAGGAATTTGTCATGGCTTTCTTAGATAGATTTTTTCCCCAAGAGCTAAGGGAGGCAAAAGTTCTTGAGTTTATCAACCTCAGGCAGGGAAATATGATAGTTAAAGAGTATTCTCTCAGATTTACTCAGCTATCTAGATAGGCCCCTCATGTGGTTGTAGACAACAGGGCTAAGATGAGTAAGTTTATGTTAGGAGTGAATGATAGTATGGTAAATAAGTGTAGGTATGCGATGCTAAATAGTGATATGACTTTAGATAGGATCATGACCCATGCTCAACAAATAGAGGAGCAGAAGATTAGGACTAAGGAGAGGCAAAACAAGAAAGCAAGATCAGGCAGTTTCAATTTTGCTCAATCCAAATCAGAAGGAGAAAACCATACGTAGTTTCATCTCAAGCCAACAGCTCCAGCTCCTTCCTCCACTAGTGCCCCAGTGCTAAAATTTAGAGATGGTAACAGAGATTGAGCACCAGGCTCTAAGTCTCAGGGCAGTATCAACAGTGCTCGAACTAATCCCCTGTGTCAGACTTATAATAAGAACCACAAGGGTACCTGTAGAGCAGGTAGCAATGTTTGTTTTGGTTGTGGAAAGACAGACCACAGGATTAGAGAGTGTCCACAGTCAGGTCTACAGGGTTAGCAGAATCATTCCACAACCCAGTCTGATCACCCAAATCAATAGGGTGCCACTTTTAGTGCTATTAGTGAGCAATGCCCAAACAGACTCTACGCGCTTCAGACCTGATAGGATCAGGAAAATTCTCCTGATGTCATTACTAGTACGTTGTAGATTTTCTATGTTCATGTTTACACTTTGCTAGATCCAGGTGCATCCTTATCTTTTGTTACTCTTTATATAGCAGGCAATTTTAGAATCAGTCCCGAAATCTTAGTAGAACCCTTTTCAGTCTCTACCCCAGTGGGTAAAACTATCATAGCTCAGCGGGTATACAAGAACTGCCCAGTTATGATATTTTAGAAAGCCACATCAGCAGATTTAGTCAAGTTAGAGATGACTGATTTTGATGTCATTCTCGACATGGATTGGCTTCATTTCTGCTATGCCACAGTCGACTGTAGAAATAGGATAGTTCAGTTTTAGTTCCTAAATGAGCCTGTCCTAGCGTGGAAGGGTAGTACTTCATCTTTCAGGGGTCAGCTTGTTTCCTACTTTTGAGCAAGGAAACTAATTTCTAAGGGATGTGTTTATCATCTCGTTTATGTTAAAGACTCTAGTTCCGAATCTCCTAGCTTTGAATCAATCCTAGTGGTTAATGAATATTTAGATATCTTTCCCAATGATCTTTGAGGCATTCCTCCCAAAAGGGAAATAGACTTTGGCATTGACCTTATTCCAGATACTCAGCCTATTTTTATTCTATCATATAGAATGGCACCAGTAAAACTCAAAAAACTAAAGGATCAGTTGCAGGATCTCTTAGATAAGGGATTCATTAGACCCAGTGTTTCCCCGTGAGGCGCACCAATCTTATTTGTGCACAAGAAAGACGATTCTCTCTGGATGTGTATTGATTACCGTCAGCTCAACAAAGTTATAGTGAAGAACAAGTATCCTCTTCCCAGAATAGATAACTTGTTTGACCAACTTCAGGATGCCAGTTATTTCTTCAAGATAGACCTTAGATCAAGATATCATCAGCTCAGAGTTAGAGAATGTGACATCCCAAAGATAGCTTTCCATACTCGATATGGTCACTTCGAATTTATAGTTATGTCCTTTGGTCTTACCAATGCCCCAACCTCTTTCATGGACTTGATGAACTGTGTGTTCAAGCAGTACTTAGACATATTTGTCATAGTCTTCATAGATGATATCCTGGTCTATTCCTGCATAGAGCGTGATCATTTACACCATCATAGAATTGTTCTTCATACTTTCAGAGATCATTAGCTATTCGCCAAATTCAGTAAGTACGAGTTTTGGCTAAGGTCAGTAGCATTACTTAGCCATATTATTTCTGGTGATGGCATTAGAGTAGATCCTCAGAAGACCGAAGTGGTAAGAAACTAGCCTAGCCCTATTTCTCCATCAGATATCAGGAGTTTCTTTTGTTTGGCTGGCTATTACAGTCAGTTTATTGAGGGATTTTATTCTATTGCATACCCCATGACCAGATTGACTTAGAAGAAGGTCAAGTTTCAGTGGTCAGATCCTTGCTAAAAGATTTTTTAGGAATTAAAGACTTGACTCACCTTAGCTCCAGTCTTAGGTCTTCCAGATAGTTCAGATGGGTTCATAGTATACTATGATGCATCCAGAGTAGGATTAGTTTATGTCCTTATATAGCATGGTAAGGTCATAGCCTACGCCTCCAGGCAGTTAAAGCCCCATGAGAAGAATTATCCTACTCATGATCTTGAGTTAGCAGCCGTAGTATTTGCCTTGAAAATTTGGAGGTATTATATATACAGAGTTCATGTAGATGTCTTCACAGATCATAAGAGTCTCCAATATGTCTTTTCTCAAAAAAATCTCAATCTTCATTAGAGAAGGTGGTTAGAGATCTTAAAAGATTATGACATAGTGTCCTTTATCATCCGGGCAAGGCAATGTTTTAGTAGACTCTCCATGGGTAGTGTTTCTCACATTGAGGATAGAAAGAAGAAAATAGCTCAGGAAATCCATCAGCTTGCCAGACTAGGTGTTCACTTAGTTGATTCTTCAGAGGGTGGTGTATGTGTTTAGGATAGTTCAGAGTCATCTCTAGTTTCTGAGGTGAAAGAAAAGCAAGATAGGGATCCTAGCCTTGTCAAGCTAAAAGAGTCAGTTTAGGATCAGAAAGTAGAGGTTTTCTCCCAAAGGGGAGATGATGTCATTCGTTATCAGGGTCGTCTCTGTGTTCTAGGTGTAGATGATTTAAAGTAGCAAATTTTTGTAGAACTGCATGGTGCACAATACTCTATTCATCCAGGGGTCACTAAGATGTGCTGCGACCTACGGGAGATCTATTGGTCGAGTGGGATGAACAGGAATATTGCAAAATTTGTGGCTAAGTGCCCTATATATCAACAAGTTAAGATAGAGCATCAGAAACCTAGTGGTTCCATATAGGAGTTCACCATTCCTACTTAGAAGTGGGAAGAAGTGAACATGAACTTCATGACGGATTTGCCTCGAACTCATCATCAGTATGATTCAGTTTGGTTCATTGTATATAGAATAACCAAGTCAGCCCATTTCCTTCTAGTCCATACCTCTTATTCAGCCAAGGATTATGCCAAACTCTATATCAGGGAGTTGGTCAAATTACGTGGTGTTCCATTATCTATCATCTCAAACAGAGGTACCCAATTCACCTCTCACTTGTAGAAAGAATTCTAAAAGGGTCTTGGTCCCCAAGTTCATCTCAGTTCAACTTTCATTCTCAGACAGATGGTCAAGAAGAAAGGACCATTCAGACTCTTAAAGATATGCTAAGGGCATGTGCAATTGATTTCAAGGAAAGTTGGGATGACCACTTGCCTTTGATTGAGTTTCCATACAACAATAGCTATCATTCCAGTATTAAAATAGCTCTGTTTGAAGCTCTTTATGGTAAGAGGTGCAGATCTCCAATCGGGTGGTTCAAAGTTAGTGAGGCCTCAATCTTAGGGCCTGACTTAGTATTCGATGCCTTAGAGAAAATCCAGTTAATTAGAGAAAGACTACAGGCTGCTCAGAGCCGACATAAGTCATATGCTGACGTTCGTAGAAAGGATCTTGAGTTCGAGGTCGATGACTATGTCTATCTAAAGACCTCTCCCAGTTGCTTAGGCAAGGTAGCTTATGAACTCGAATTGACTTCAGATTTAGGCTCAGTTCATCCAGTCTTTCATGTCTGTTTGCTCAAGAAGTATATAGGTGATCCATAAGTCGTATTCCCTATTTAGATCATTGAAAGTCAGAACAATCTCTTCTATGAGGAAATTCTGGTCAAAATTCTAGACTATCAGACTCATAGACTGAGGAACAAAGAAGTCCATCTAGTCAAAATTCTTTGGTAAAGTCAGTCCGTTGACGGAGCTACTTGGGAGGTAGAAGCAAACATGCATACCAAGTATCCTCACCTCTTCTCTACCAATCTAGATCAAGCTCAAGGTAAAAGTTCTCCTTAAGCTTATTCAGTTTCTCATTCAGTATTCTATACAACTTGGTATTCAGTTCATGCTCACATTTCATCTCAAATCTAGTATTAACTACCATTGCATATTCAGTCATGCATTCATGTATCAGTCTAGTGTATAATCGTGCATCAAATATGTATTCTCATAGGGATAACTCAGTTATCAAAAATCTCAATTATGCATTCATGAATCAGTTACTCATACATCAGATATGCATGTCCATCATGAAAAGTTTAGCTTATCAGTTATGTCCATCATGAGATCATGTTCCAGTAGTGTATGTCTTGTACGTACTCCAGTTTATCTTTTATCCTCGTTTTAGTCAGTCTCATTCGAGGACGAATGTTTCCAAGGGGGAGATATTGTACTATCCTATATATTTCTATGCTAGAAAATGAACCATTGTTCCTACACATGAAACCTCTTATCCTGTGATTCATATTGGAGTACATTAATTAGGATTAGTATCCTAGTGATAATAGAGCTTATGATGTGTTAAGCATGTTCATAAGAGTTACTTAGAGTATGCCAAGCTAAGAACTTTTGAATCCACCAAGTTTTCATGTGTGATTTCATATAGGTCATCTTTGAATGAGCATAACTTAGTTTATAGGTCTTATTTTGGCAGCTTTATACCCTCTAAATTGTAGAGAATTAAATAAGCTTTTTGTCGATACCAAACTCTTCTAAAACGAGCATCCGGTGAAGAAGTTATGGTGATTTAAATTTTCAAAAGCATCATTTCAGTAAGTGGTGCGTCGCGCCGTAAGCAAAAATAATGTTTATCAATTTCTGATGTCTCTCCGCGATTCCACCGTATTGTGGTGAGTTTTAAGGTCACAAACGGGGAGCAACACGATATCTCTGCATCATGCCGGGGCCCAAATTGGGTAATTTTCATAGAAATTAAATGACGCATCTAGAGGGGTATTTGGGTCATCTTTTGACCCCTATATATATTCCATAAACACGAAATTAAGCCCTTATTTCACAAAAACATACTCTTTCTCTCAAAATCCTCTCAAGAACACATTGGGGTTTTCAATTGGGGATTCAAGTTCAAGCAAATTTCTCCATCAATCATCAAGAATCCTCCATCTATGGTATGTGTAGTGTTCATCTTTGGATCCATTTCATTCATAGAGCTCAAGAACCATGTTTTAAATATTATATTGTGATTGTCCTGTTATGATATGACCATGTAAACATTGATGATTGTTGCTTTAGTTTCAAGATGATATCTAAAGGTGTTTTCACGAAGTATATGTGTTCATTAGTTGAAATCCATGAACTTTATGTGGTTTAAAATGAGGAAATTCATGAAAACACACCTAAGCTAAAAGAATGCATGCATAGTGTTTGATAATATTCTTAAGGTGATAAGATTCGTGTCCCATGATTTAATAGTGCTTAAATGACTAGTCCATGCTCTATGCTTTATGATTTCATATGAATTCCATGTGATTGATATGCGTCATTGTTGTGATATGGATTGACCATGATATTGAAGCTATGCAAGTGTACACATGTTATATGAATTTCCCTTCCATACGTATGATGTTGAGAACTATGCTTAGTGTGAAATCCCCTACTTATGATATGGTAAATTATGGACTCCATTTTATGATCAAGTCATTTATGTGTGTCCGTTTCCTTCCATCGAGTCCTGGGGTTATTACTACCTAAAAAATATAGCTGTGTGCCTAGAGACATGTGACGTTATCACGATAATCTCAGTCAACCCATGATCTATAGAACTCAGTTAGTCTTGTGACTCAGGAAATCTCAGAAATCTCATGATCTCAATAAATTCTTAGATAGTAGTACTATTTTGTCAATCAATAGAAGTCAGTTACTCAGTCCATGTACAGCCAGTTAAATCATGTTCTATCTCTTCAGATTGAAGTAGAAGTTAGCACCGAATGAACCCAAGTATGGGAACTCACCTGCCAGTTTAGGGTGTAATTCTTAGTAGTCATCTTTGTGTTCAAGAACTACATAGCCAGTGTAGGTTGAGACATCTTAACCTACTAGATTAGGGTTGATGAGGTGTCTTAACCAGTTATTTTAGGGTTCTCACTGTTCTCATTCGATTACCTGCCAGCTAAGGGTCACTCACAACTGTCCTTACCAGTGGCACATTATTGACACCCTTCCAGTCGGGGCAGAGATTGAATCCCAACCTAGCTATATACATTATTGGGGTATGTTAGATAAGCAACTGCCTTCCACAGTTTCAGTCCCAGTCTCAGTAAAAGAACTCATATAGTTCTTCAGATTTCTATATACCAGGATGTCAGTTACAGTTAATTCAGTTATAGTACCGAAATCAGGTAGTTCTATTAGATTCAGGACTGTCAGACATAGTCATCCATGTTATCAAAATTTCAGTACTAGTTATGTTAGATAACAGCAAATCATGTATTAGCGTACAGATCCAGATATCATATATGCACAATTTTTAGTTACTATGTATGCATGTTTGTACTCTTACATTTATATCAGTTAGTCAATTAGCATTGTTCATGAATGTAAACCCTTTTGAATTTAGCCTACCTCACTCATATACTTAGTACTCCCAGTCTTCCTAACGCATTTGCGCTATGGTGCTTTCTTTTATGTTACACCATAGGTTCAGAGACACGAGTTCTAGATCAGTAGTAGCATGTCAGTCGCAGAGTTGCAGTGAGTCCTCATCCATTTGAGGACTATATAATTTTGTTTCATTCATTATTTCTGTTTAGTTTTCCTAGACAGAGTTAGTTGGAGACATATTCAACTCTTTATTTTAGATAATATTTAGAGGCTTTTAGATTTAGTTTAGATTTTAGATTCAGTTTTCAGTTGTTTTGGGTATTTGTTACCCTATTTGGATGTTAATATTTATTCGATATTCTATTCAGTTGAACCCTATGGCATATTATTCATGTTTTCCACATTATACAAGTATATTATGTAGTGTACAGGTATAGGTATCAGTCATAGGTTAGCTATCTGTACCTCGGGGTCATAAGCACCATGTAGCGTTCTGGGTCAGCAAATCGGGGTGTTACATTGCTATTGCTGCAAGAGTTTAACTTTTTTGTTAAGGACTGGAGGGTACAGAAAATTAGGTTGCAGCCCATCTATATTGCCTAAAAGACGAGGCAACGCTAAAATTAGGGAATAAGCTTGATATTGATGATACTTTTCCAAATGAGCATGTCATGGCAACATAACATGAAGTAATACCCTAGTTTGCTAATTTTACCAATTATTTGGCAAGTGACCTCATCCTAGATAAAGTTGTTCCAGTAGTGAAAATGATTTATAAATGAAGTATAAAAGTTCTTTTGGTATAAGCACTACTTATTTTGGGTGTGTGTGAATGATACGATTCGGAGGCATATTCCCAAGGTTGAGATAATGAGCAGTCTTGAGGCCAATCATTTGCCTCCAATTGGGGGTAACCATAGAGGTACTCATACAACCCATAAGATTCTAAAGTTTGGTTACTATTGGTAGATGATTTATAAATATACACATGATTATGCTCGGGCCTGTGACTAATACCAGTAACAAGGAAATATCTCATGAAAACATAAGCTCCGTATAACACATATTCTTGAGATTGAGTTATTTGATATGTGGGTATTGATTTTGTGGGTCTATTTGTGAGTTCATAAGTCATGAAGTGCATTTTCGAGGCAGTCGACTATGTGTTTTAGTGGGTGGAAGTAGTTGAGCTTCCCAATAATAAGGATCACAATGTCACAACATTTTTGAAGAAAAATACTTTCTCTTTATGTGGCACTCTACATATTATTAATAGTGATGGTGGGTCCTATTTCTGTAATCGCCGGCCCAACTTGAGAAATATGGTGTGAAACAAAAGGTGACAACACCTTACCAGATGTAAATAAGTGGGAAGGTTAAGGTCTCTAATCATGAGATCAAGTCCATTCCAGCGAAGAATATGAATGCCAACTGGATTGATTGGTCGAGAAAGATAGATGATGAACTTTGGGCCTACTGAATAACTAATAAAACTCCCATAGGCGCCCCGCTTTATCAACTTGCGTAGACAAGTAATGCCAGTTGCTGATTGAACTTGAGCACAAAGCACTATGGGCATTGAACAATCTGAATTTTAGTGGAGTTATGTGACACACTTGAGAATGGATAAGATGAATGAGTTAGAAGAATTCTACCTCCGTTCTTATGAAAGTCAACCTTGTATAAGGAGAATATGAAGTTTTACCATGATAAGAAGATTAAGAAAAAGGTATTCCAGTCTGATAATATGGTTTTGCTGTATAGTTAGAGATTTTGTTGGTTTCTTGTCAAGTTAATATCTAGGAGGTCTGGATCATTCACTATGGTTAGAGTATTTCCATATGGTTCTATTGAGCTAAAACAAGATGGTGATGACCCATTCAAGGTGAACGAGAATCGTTTCAAGTATAACATGGGAAACATGGAGTAATTGAAAGTGTGTGAGGTTAGTCTTGGCGAAGTCTGTGTATCCAAGTGAGTTGATTTATGCCGCGACATTAAATCAAGCATTGCATGGGAGGCAACCCATGGGTTTATTGGTGAAGTCCTACTACCCAACATAGCCAAGTTGGGCCATGAAGTTAATTCAAGCGCTGCATGGGAGGCAACCCATGTTTTGTAATATTAAGTTATAGGGTAATCTGTGTGTTCAAATAAGCGGGGCTGAACTATATAAGAAAAACTTAAAAAAATCTGATGCCCAGGTCTAATGAGGGACCTTCTTTATCGTAGGGACACCCTATGGCTCATCAGGAATAATCAATGCTATATCAACTAATTAAGTTGTCTCTGGAGTCCCTATGACTTTAAGAATGAGTGTTTACCTACTACTATGACTCGTCACCTTCAGTTGTAAGAACAGGAGACCCAAGTAAGTCTTTACTCTAAATATGGGAGATAATGACTTGTAGCCACAGACCATGAGTCATTGCAAGAATCATGGTCAGAGTAAAATATCGCAGACCCAATGGCCTAAAATGACACAAATTATATGAAATAAAAGGAAAATTATACCCCAAATAATTCTCTTTTCAGTTTGAAAGTGCGTAACTCCCTCCATCTCCCATTACCATCTTTCTCTCTATCAATACATTTATCATCCAATTAAATCACCCTTTTAAGATTCATAAATACTCCTAAAGTAAACCAAACTCCATTCTAATAAAGTTCAAGGATAAGTTTCATAAAGAACCCAAAAATATTTTTAATTTGAAGTACGTATGCTAATACTCTTTGCTAATTCGTAATCATACTTATATTACTATGTAAATGTGCTTTGGATTATTCTCTTGAAACTTGCCTAGGGTTTAGACTAAATTGATTAAATTTCATGAGAAATAATGGTATTCATATGTAATTGGGGTAAAAAATAAGTGGGAAATGATTTAAGGTGTGGATGGTTTGTAAGAAAACAACAAAGGGGAAAGTTTGAGTACCCTTGGGAAAAATGATCAAACATTGAGAATCCATACCCTTTTGTTGACAGTAGTGATGAGCCATGTTCCATCTCATAGGATGACCTAACAAGTCATTGGGTGACTTTTAGAAATTGTTAACATAGGTTTTTTAAGGATGAAAGTCTTCTAGTTACCTTAAAACTCACCCTATATGTTGTTGTATCACTGTACGACTCGTAGTCTGAATTGTAGTGAATGGATACACATGACAGTTGAACGATGAGTTTCTAGTCACTTGAAGAATCACCCTATGAGTTTTAGGTGACCTAATTACTTGTTTAGAGGACTTGTAGGGTCACCAGTACCCCTATCCTTAAGGATATCACACCCTACAAATGTCAGAATGACTCGCAGCCTCTGGCAATGAGTTGTAGCCTTACTCATAGGGTGCCTCGCCGGTGATAATTTTTTTTCTATTTTTCTATATTTTCCTTGATTTTTCTAGTATTAACTAATCCTATTCTTCCCTCAAATATAATGGTACCAAAGAACGTCACCATAATGGTGTTAAAGAAAATGCCAAAGAAGCAAGCTCTTCCCACCCATCAACTTTGGAATAGGCTAACTAATGATAAATCTAGGGTTTTGTGGAAGAATATCCCATCTCGGAACTAATGGAACCTAGAAGCATCCTACCTCAGGTCTAGAAGGCTAAGCCTCAGATGAAGAATCCAAGCCAATCATCGCCACATTCCCGTCTAAATTTTGAAGAAGAGGAGTTAGATTAGGCCCTACAAACGAGAGAAAGATATCTCTAAAAGTACCAACTATGCTGCATCTAGAAATAAGAGAGAAGTGAAGATTTTGAGTTGCGTTTTGAGGATGTTGAGGATAGTGAGGAAGAAAAATTGAGTGATACTGAACTAGTTGAGATTTCTCCTTTACCATAGCTCTAACACCTATTACAGCTTAAGCCAGCCCCCATGCCTATTGTCAACAAGTGTGGGTACCTCAGGATATAGGAGTTATTTGAGAGGGACAGTGCCATTGACCCAAGCATAGGGAAGCCAAATAGGAGGTTAAATCTTTAACCTAAATTATTGACTAGTGGCATATCTAAGATGCTTGAGTTTAAGGCTCAGTTTATAAAGTACCATTTTGAGTGGATGAGGAGGGCCTCAGGTATATATTGTCCGATCCTTATTTGAGAATTTGGTATTGCATACCACATCAGGACGAGGCAGATGTATTTGTAAGTTTTACCATTTGAGGATGGTGATCCACTATACATCCTCATGATTTAGGTGTTTGAGTTTATATTTCTATGGAGACTATTTCATGAATCTTGCTTAAAGCAAAGTTTGAGCTCCCACTAACAATTTTGAGATTAATCACTAGATCATGGAAATAAGAAACAAGAAGCCTAAGAAGATTAGAATAGAGTATATATATATGCACTTTAATTAGATTGCTGATATCATTGCAACTGCATAGGAGGATGCACCTTGGGTTGTGGGTTTATCCACACAGATCACCAATGCTAATTTTAATTTTATTGCAAAGGCTTAGTGGATATTAGTTACGCATCGATTGAGCTCGACCATGAGGGATAATATTTTGAGCCCTAACAGGGCTACTTTGGTGGCTGGCATCATGGAGGGTTATAAGATCAACATAGCCTGGATTATTTCATGGGAGATCCATAATAGAACTATTAGTATATACACCAAACTGGTCTTTTTATGCATACTAATGTAAATATGCTTGGATGAGAGGGATAATTTGCTCTCGAACATTGATTATTTTGTGATGGCCCACCAGACCACTAAATTAAAGATCACTTGGGACTAGGCCAACCCTATTTCCAAGGTCAACATGGGATCATCACTTTAATAGGAAGATTTTTAGTCTAGCACACACATGGATATTGATACTCTAGGTTTTTCAAACCTCAGAGACACTTCAACTAAGATTACATGATATGAGCCACAGAGTTCTACGAATGTAGCAGGGTCCACTCATTCTAGGATTCTATAGGCCCCAATTATGCCTTAATCGAGACTATCCATTTTACGTCCATCTTTAAGTAGCTATGTTTTGGTATATCAAGAGTTTCTGACTGGTTTTTAAAGCTCTTAGGAACCCTTGGGTGCAAGGTGATAAATATCAAGGAGAATGTGCAGCCTATTATAAAGAAAAAGATTTAGAGTGGGATACTGGGAATGCACACTTAATTCGACAGCTTTGAGCAACACATTAATCAAAAGCTTATGGGAGTTCAAGCCCCATATCTAATGAGTATTTAAGAGGAGTTTATCATTTTACTAGCTTTTATAAAGAACGTGGCTGCATGTGTAATCCTATATTTTTCAATTAATAAGGAGATACTGATCGAGGACATGCCAGATATTTAGGGCATAAATGGTATAAAGAAAGGAGCTGAAGAAGAAGGCGGTAAGCAACCAATAAAGAAAAGAAGGAAGAAAGATATGATGCAGGTATCTTGGGTAGCTAGACAACAGGCATCACAAGAACACTTTATCAAGGTCCATGGGATCATAGCTAGAGTTGTTGGTTCCCAAATTTGTGAGATGATGAGTGAGTTGAAAGAGATGTGAGTAGGAACACTATTTCCCTCCCTGAGATCCTTCAACCATTCAGTGCATTGGTCACTATGGATGCCAATATTGATTTGAGTGACTCAACCACTACTTGGGCTAGTCTTGATAAAAGTGTGGCCCAGTTCGAGCTCTCTCTTACTAAGAGGTCATGATTCAACGCCTAGGGTGCCTAGCTATGTGTTCACTCCCTCTTTTGATATTTTCGTTTTGCACTAGGGATAGTACATCATCTTTAGTTTAGGGTAGGGGTGTACCACACTCGAGGGTTTTGGTTGCTATGTTTCTTTTCCTGTCAACTACTTTATCTCAGTTAGAGCTGACATTTTAGGTATTGTTTGTGTTATTTTATGTTATTTATGTTTAATTAGAATAAAAAAAGAAACCTAAAGTGCATTTGACATATTGTGTTTTATGTTTTAAAGGGTTTGGAAAAAAATATAATACCCCTCAAAAAATTTTATGAACTGTGTGTGTAAAGATATGTGTGACCATTATGTGAATCTTGTTATGGCATGAGTATTAAGGACAATGTAATCAAAGTTTAGCACTGGTTACCTATTTAAGTAGTGTAAATTGCACATATGCTTAGTTGTATATTCCCAATGTAATGCCATCACTTGATTCCTTCCTGTCATACTCTTGTGCTAAATAAATACATAGTAATTTTGAAAGTTGGAAGAAAGAGGGGGTAAGATATTTTAGCTAAATTGAGTTGACTGTTGTAGATGCCTTAGGTTTTTTTTAGTCAAGCATTGTGTTTTTCTATTATATGTTAGATCCCGAGGACATTCAAATGTTCTAAGTTAAGGGTGTTGAGACTTTCGTTATTTAAAACCAGGAAATTGCGCAAGTACTTAGGGTTTCTTGTTAGATGTGATGTATTTTTGTGTTTGCTTTGCAGGAAAGTAGGGTCAAAAGTAAGTAGAATAGGATAAGGAAGAGAAAGCACCAAAATAATATTCTTTTTCTTGGACAACGAGTCATTGGCTGACACTATGACTCATCATCCAAGTCATCACCTGACTAGTGAATGCTTAAGAGAAAAAGAATAAAGTACACACTAACTATCACTCATAGGGTCAGACTATGAGTCATAGTGACGAATTCTCTTAGAAAAAGAGGAACAAAAGTCTAGAAGAGTGCATTTTTTATAGTAGTGGAAACAAAGTTGGTGACAAGTTTTATGGTCTGGCTATAACTCGTAGTGACCCTCATTATAAACATATGGAGTAAAATATCTAAAGATTGAAAATTTAGTTAGAGATACTATAAGTTAGGCAATGCCTCATATAGTGACTTGATGAGTTATCACCAGCGACTTGGAGTCTAGGAGACTGAGTTGAAAATAAGTCGTCATCAGTCTAGGTGACATGTTGTTTGAAGCATTGCCACTATCGACCTTAGTTACCCTATTTTATTTAAGACAATTGTGATGTAACTACATATACCCCTTTTTTGTTTTATTATTAGTTTACACTCTTCATACACTTATTATATTATTTTGAGTTCTGAGATATAGTTTTGATCTTGGAATTCTTGTTTGGATTTTAACGTTTGATATAAAGTTGAGATTTTAGTTTTCATTCTGAATAATTTGTGAGATCATTGATGTGATTTCAATTATGAATTATATGTGTGCTATTATGATCATGAGAAGCTAAACCCCATACTAAGGTTGTGGGAACCCATATGGATTAAAAAAGTAGAGGAAGTGCAAAGTTATCCTTGAATGGTGTTCTTGTATGTATTATGGTTTTCTTCACTTTGACTACTTTCTTACTAGTTGCAAACAATAGGAACCTACCTGTGTTCAATATAAACTCGAGAGAGAGGTTGATTTTAGGAAAAAGAGATCACAATAGTAATTTGAAGCTACCAACTTTTATCTAATTAACTTGAGACTTAGAGAAGATAGCTAATTCAGAATCTAGAACAAGGGTAAGTAATGAAACACTCTGATACCAAAAGGAAATGAGTTAAATTCCCCCAAACCAAGGTCGAGAGACAGTTCGGTAATACATAACTCGTTAGATTTTGCATGCAATTCACCCAAAATATTTGATGAGAATGATAAGTCTACGGAGTTAGGAAGTCGGGGGAACTGAATCCTAGTGATCGTTTCATCTTGATAATAACCGTATTTTCATGAATTGATACAATTCTTACTATTCTTATAAAACCCCCTATTTATTTTCTATACTTTATAACTACATCAACAATCTTCTGACTGATTTTGGTCCTATTCCTTATGGGTTTGACCCCTACCTTATTGGGTTCTATATTTGACAAGCGGCCTAGCTATAACTTTTAGGAGGTGAAATTTAGATGACTTTATAACTCCCAAAGAAGTACCTATGAAAAGGGAAATCTTTTTTGCAAAAGATGTCTTTAACTATAACACCCCGAATCTGGTACCCGAGACGCTATACGGTGCCCATGGCCCCAAGGACCCCAATCTAACTCATGACTGATATTTATAAACTGAGCACTGAATAATAGTAATAATATCATAAATGTGGAAACATGAAGTGAAAGGCCATAAGGTTCAATACTAGTACATAACTAAAAAATATGGTATAATAATACCGAAACAATTAAGATAATTGTCTAAACATACTGGAATTTGAAAGCCTCTAAACTGTCTGAATAAAGAGTTGATGGGACATATCCCTAACTAACTCCAACTACTAAAATAAATTAAAAATTAAAATAGTAATGTGATCATCATGTCCTCGAAGGATGAGGACTCACTGCTATTTTTGATCACTGAACTAGGATGCTACTGGTTATATGGAGCCCGTGCTTCTAAACCTATGGTATAAGACACCATAGCACAAATGCGTCAGTACTTTGAATGTACTGGTATGCAAGTGAGGTAGGCTGAATGAAATAGGTTCTTATGCATAAGAAATACTAGCTAACTGACTAACATGAAAATGAGAATACATGCATGCATTCATAACTGTAACTAAGATTATGATAGGGCTGGATACTGAGTTCTGATTACTGAGTCTACTGATATTGATATCTAAGTCACTGATGAGTGAGAATTTGATATTGTATTACTGAATACTGAGGGACTAATACTATGTTACTGACACATGGATGACTGTGTCTGACAGTTCTGACTATGAATAACTATCTGGTTGACTGTATCTGACAATCCTAAGGTTGAATACTAATAATATAAGTTCTAATAATTGATATAGCTGATAACATGAGTGACTATAACTAATAGTCTTGAATTTGATGAGACTAGTTAAGTTCCGTACTATATCTGAGTAACTGAATCAGAGATCAGTACTATCTAGTGAGTGATATCTAAATTTGATGATATCATTACTGACTGACCATAGTTGAGATCAGTCCTGTCTAGTGGGTGATTCTAGAGTCTATTTAAAATGATAAGGAGTGATTATATCTGACAGTCCTAAATCTATACTACTGAGTTGAATTAACTGTATCTAATAGTCCTAATTCTGTAACTAGAACTGTGGAACGTATTTATCTAACCGACATGCCCCATACTAAGCTAACTAGGGTACAACCTATAACCTCAGCTGGAAGGGTGTAAGTACCACACCACTGGTATAGACAACTGTTGTGGAGTCAGTCCTAATCTAGTGGGTGACCCCTAGGATCAGTCCTATACATTTAAATGTGCTAACGGGTGATCCCTGAGTATGTCAATCCTATCTGATAGGTGATATCTCGTACCTACACTGGCTACATAGTTATGGAACTTAGGGATTGATTCTGTGGATATCAGTCCTATCTAGCGGGTGAGTCCCCATCCCTAGGCTCGCTAAGCACTGAATCCTACTCCCATCTGAAAGACACTGAACTGATTAATTAAACTAAGCTGATTAACTGAACTTATACTAGTAGTATTATCTAGCGGAGATAAATTGAATTTACTGAGTTCCATTGACTGATGGAATGAAATAAGTTGTGAGGAATGATTAAGAATACTGAAGTTACTGAGATTGACTGGGAATATTGAGGTTACTGAGATTATTGAGACACTGAAATTACTGAGATTTCTGAGATTTCCTAAGTCACATGATTGGCTGAGTTCTATGGATCATAGCTTGACTGAAAAGATGGTGAAAACATGAAATAGCTCTAGGCACACAACTAAATATTTGGGTACAAGTACCCCCAGGACTCGATGAGAAGAGGCTGACATAGCATGGCTTACTTGAACACATGACCAACAATACAATTCATAATTCATATATTGAAGCACTTCATCAAACATGTGATATGAATAAGCTTGTACATACATGGAGATTTCATGATATCATACTAGTTGGGCATTGTTCTTTCATCTAGGCATTTAATCATACACATAGTAGGCATAGCACATGTAGACAACATTATACAATAATTAATCATCATGATTCATCTCTAATTTCTTCATCCTAGGGTTTATATATAGGTTCACATGAATATACATCTATAAAAATCAATTCCATATAAAATTGATCATCCAACATGGATTTGAATTCAATTGATCATTATCGACATAAACAAAACAAACCCAACATGAAATTTATAATGAAATCCATAAACTAGAATTTGAAAAGAGATTCTTGGACTTCATGGATGAAAGGAGTCCATTAATGAAAACTATGCATACCTTAGTTCATGATTTCGTGAAGATTGACGGGTAAACCTTCTTGAATTTAAATCCCCAATAGAAACCCTAGCTTGTTCTTGAGAGAAACTTGAGAGAAACTGGTATATTTTGGGTGGAGAATGGCTAAATCACGTGTTATTGGATTTAAATAGGGGTAGGAAAGTGAACATTTTAACCCTTGGATACGTCTTTAATTTCTGAGAAAATTTGTCGATTTTCATCCTTGGCGCAATGCACAACTATCGCGCCAAGTCACTAGAAAGTGACAAATGGGAAATTTCGCAGTGGCGCGATGCGGAGTTATCGCGTTGTCAGCTTGTCTGCAACCTGGAAGTTTGGCGTAAAGTGCCACTATCATGGAGTAACACTGAAAATTGACAATTTTCATTTGAGTTATCTCCACAATGTGCTGAAGGCTCAGGTGATACATTGTCTCACTAAAAGGCTGTAACTCTTCACCCGGGTGTTGAATTTTGCTAAATTTGGTATCGATTGAAAGTTTTTTTGATTCCCCACATGATAAAATGTGAAAATATTTAAAATACCTCATGTACAAAAGTGGATTCATCTTTCAAAGAAAGCTTCTCACATTCTTGGGAAACTTTTCAAGCTAGGAAAAGTACGAGGTATTACAATATCTGTCCCTTGAGAATATTCATCCTCGAATGAGACTGAGTGAGAGGGAAATATTACAAACTAATGTACATATTGAACATGACTGGGTGGAACATGATTTCATGATTGACATGATTGATGGCTGAATATAACATACTGACATGTATCTCTGATGCATGACTAATAAGCTAAATTTATGTATATCTGATGCTTGACTGATAATTGACTTATGAGTACATGACTGAATATTCTGATGAACTATACTACAATGGATGTCTAATGCATAATTACATGCCTAAACTGATATATAAATGGAAGGCTGAATATGCAAGGGTACTTAGTACCAAGTTTGTAATGAACACTGAACATGAAATTGAGTAATACTAAGGAGAACTGTTATCTTAACTCAAAATGCTAATGAATTTGAGATTATCTTACTAAACATACATGAGTGGAAATACGAGAACCTAACTGAGTCTGGTATGATACATGAATTACGAACTGAACATCATGAACGAAACTGAGTCTCTGAATACTTAGCCCAAAGATGGGGTTGGGACTTTGAGGGTCAACTTATGAATACCCTCTACTCTAAACTGGATTCTTCATGTGAAGAGAAACTTTATTTAAGGCATGAGAACATTAGGGAAATAATGGGGTATCTACCCCTTGGGACACTATGTCCGTCTAACAATGCTTACCCTACTGAGATATTGGGTTGATACACAGGGCATCCACGGACTGATTCATTACTGAATAACTCATGCTAAAAATCTTAAGCTAAAATGAGAGCAAGAGGTCTAATAGTGCATAGCATAAGTATGAAGGACCTATAACATACCTGAATCTATGATGGGGGAATTTCCTTGATCATGGAGAGTCTAAAGAGCATAAAACCTGTTTTGACGCTGACCACTAGTGGTACTAGAAGTGACGCCCTACTGGCATATTTCTTTTCCCTTCTGAGCCCTTATTCTATGTTCTTACAGCCTGTTTCCTGGTTTACCACATCCATAATATACTTCACTGCCTGCTCTATATATACCTAGGTGATTTCTACCACACTTTTTGCAAAACGGATAGGTAAGACTCCTGTTCTTACTACCTGGGCCTCAGATCCTGGTGACTTATCACGACTGTCATTATCGAGCTTAGGTACAGGTGTACTAGCTTAAGATGGAGCTGGGACTAAAAATTTATGACTATATTGAGAACGGCTACCACCCCCTAACTTAGGCTAAGCAAAACTAAAACTACCTGTCCTTGCCCTCTTATTCTGCTTTTCCTTCATCGTAATGTTTTTCTCTTTTATCTACTGAGCATGGGTCATAAGTCTGGATAAATTGATGTCACTATTCAACATGGTGGATCTGCACTCATTAACCACGCTATCATTCACTTCTGACGTAAACTTACTCATCTTGGCCCTACTTTCTATAACCACATGAAGGGTATATCTGGCTAATTGAGTAAACATAAGAGAATACTCTTTCACTGTCATATTGCTCTGCATAAGATTGACGAACTCTAGTCACTATCATATTGCTCTGCCTGAGATTGATGAACTATAGCTCCTTGGCTTCTCTAAGATCTAGGGGAAAGAATCTATCAAGGAGTGCAGAAGTAAACTCTTTCCACTCAACTAACCCTGCATCATCTGCCCTCTCTAACATCCACTGCTTGAACCAAGTACGAGCAATATCCTGCAACTAGTATGTAGCTAGCTTAATACTCTCAACTGTAGTCACCCCCATGATGTTGGTCACCTTCTGAACCTGATCTAGGAATTCCTGAGGGTCCTTATCTGACTTAAACCCTAGAAAGTATGGAGGGTTTATTTTGATGAAGTCCCAAATCCTGGCTGCAGCTAAATTAGCCATTGGATTGGCCAGAATGATAGTTGGTCGTTCATTTTGGGTAGCAAATGACTGAGCAAGAGTAGTGAATGCGGCCTGAACCCCGCATGAGAAACATGATCGCCTAAAGGTTCTTCAGGCTGAGGGGTTGCCTGATTTCCATTTATTATTTTAGGAGGCATGTTTTGTAGAAAAAAGGGAGAAATGGATTAGATTGAGAGATTAACTTGAGATTATGCTCACTGGCATGACATAAATATTGAAAAAAGGGAAACTATTCCTAAAAAACCTCATAGCCTCCTGTACATAAGTGTGGTGCATAACGCATGCATTTACAAGACTCTACTAGATGCGACTTTTCAGACTTTCTAGGACACTGTTGAACCTTAGGCTCTGATACCAAGTTTGTAATGCCCTGAATTTTGTAGCCAGAATGCTAGACGGTGCCCATGAACCTGAAGGACCATAAGCTAACCCATGACTAATATCTGTAAACTGAGCACTGAATAATAGTAATAATATCGTAAATTCAGAAATATAAACTGAAAGGCCATAAGGTTCAATACTAGTACATAACTAAAAAATATGGTATAACAATACCAAAACAACTGAGATAATTATATGAACATACTGTAGTCTGAAAGCCTCTAAACTATCTGAATAAGGAGTTGATGGGACATGTCTCCAACTAACTCCGACTACTGAAATAAACTGAAAACTAAAATAGTAATATGATCATTATATCCTCGAAGGATGAGGACTCATTGCTAAATCTGATTGATGAACTGGGATGCTACTGTTTCTTAGGAGCTAGTGCTTCTAATCCTATGGTATAAGACACCATAGAAAAAATGCGTTAGTTTTTGAATATACTGGTATGCAAGTGAGGTAAGCTGAATGTAATAGGTTCATATGCATGAACAATACTAACTGACTAACTAACATGAACATGAGAATATATGCATGCATATGTAACTATAACTGAGATCATGATAGGGATGGATACTAAGTTATGACTACTGAGTCTACTGACATTAACATCTGAGTCACTGATGAGTGAGAAACTGATACTGTACTACTGAATACTGAGGGACTGATACTATGTTACTTATACATAGATAACTATGTTTGATAGTTCTGATTATGAAAAACTGTTTGGTTGACTGTATTTGACAGTCCTAAAGCTAAATACTAATAACATAAGTTCTAATAACTGATATAACTGATAACATGAGTGACTATATCTGACAATCCTGAATCTGATAGAGCAAGATGAGTTTTGTACTGTATCTGAGTAACTGAATCTGAGATCAGTATTATCTAGTGGGTGATCTTTGAATCTAATAATACCATTACTGATTGACCATAGTTGAGATTAGTCCTATTTAGCGAGTGATCTCAGAGTCTATTTAAAATGATAAGGAGTGGCTGTATCTAACAGTCCTAAATTTATACTATTGAGTAGAATTAACTGTATCTGACAGTCCTGATTCTGTAACTGAAACTGTGGGATGTATTCATCGAACCAATATGCCCTATACTAAGCTAACTTGGGTCCAACCTATAACCCCAGCTGGAAGAGTGTCAGCACCGTGCCACTAGTAAAGACAACTATTGTGGAGTCAGTCCTAATCTAGCGGGTGACCCCTGGGATCAGTCCTGTACCTTTAAATGCGCTAACGGGTGATCCTTGAGTATGTCAGTCCTATCTAACAAGTGACATCTCATACCTATGCTGGCTATGTAGTTCTGGAACTTAGGGATTGCTTCTAGGGATCTAAGTCCTATCTAGCGGGTGAGTCCACATCCCTAGGCTCGCTTAGTGCTGAATCCTACTCCCATCTGAAAAACACTAAACTGATTAACTGAACTGAGCTAATTAACTAAACTGAATTGATACTAGTGGTATTGTCTAGTGGAGCTATACATAATTTACTGAGTTCCATTGAGTGACAGAATGTACTGAGTTCTGAGGACTAACTGAGAATACTGGAGTTACTAAGATTGACTGGGAATACTAAGGTTACTAAGATTACTGAGCTACTAAAATTACTGAGATTTTTGAGATTTTCTGAGTCACATAACTGATTGAGTTGTATGGATCATAGCTTGACTAAGGAGATGGTGAAAACATGACATGACTCTAGGAACACAGCTAAATGTTCGGGTACAAGTACCCACAGGACTCGATGAGAAAAAGCTGACATAGCATGGCTTACTTGAACACATGATGAACAACATAATTCATAATTCATAAATTGAAGCACTTCATCAAACATGTGATATGCATAAGCTTGTACATACATGGGGATTTCATGATATCATACTAGTTGGGCATTGTTCCTTCATCTAGGCATTTAATCATACACATGGTAGGAATAGCATATGTAGACAACATTATATAATAATTAATCATCATGATTCATCACTAATTTCATCATCCTAGGTTTTATTTATAGGTTCACATGAATATACACCTATACAAATCAATTCCATATAAAATTGATCACCTAAAATGGATTTGAATTCAATTGATCATTATTAACATAAAATAACAAACCCAATATGAAATTCACAAAGAAATCCATAAACTTGAATTTGAAAAGAGATTCTTGGACTTTATGGAAGAAAGGAGTCCATGAATGAACACTATGCGTACCTTAGTTCATGATTTCATGAAGATTGACGGTAAAACCTTCTTGAATTTGAATCCCCAATAGAAACCCTAGCTTGTTCTTGAGAGAAACTTGAGAGAAACTAGTATATTTTGGGTGAAGAATGGCTAAATCACGTGTTATTGGGTTTAAATAGGGGTATAAAATTGACCCTTTTAAACCTTGGACGCGTCTTTAATTTTTGAGTAAATTTCTTGATTTTTATCTTTAGCGCGACGCGCCACTATCGCGCCAAGTCACTGGAAAGTAAAAAATGGGAAATTGCACGATGGCGCGACCTGGAGCTATCACGTTGACACCTTATTTGCAACCTGGAAGTTTGGTATGACGTGCCACTATCGCGGAACAGCACTAAAAATTGATAATTACCACTTGATCTATCTCCGCGACGCGCTGAAGGCTCAGGTGATTCACTGTCTAACTAAAAGGCTTTAACCCTTCTCCCGAGTGTCAGATTTGGGCGAATTTGGTATCGATAGAAAGGTTATTTGATTCCCTACATGGTAAAAAGTAACAATATTTAAAATACCATGTGTACAAATGTGGATTCATCTTTCAAATAAAGTTTCTAACATTCTTGGGAAAATTTTCAATCCTGGAAAAGTATGGGGTATTAAATTAACAAAAATCTCTTTATAAAAAAATATGTGTACACAAAATATATTTTAGAGTAAACAAGTACAAATTTTACTACAAAAAGGAAATCAGTACAAAAAGGCTTCCATACAAGTAAATGATAAATATACTCAAAGTTGTCTAAGAGGTGCCAAGACCCTACATCAAGGGAATAATTAGATTTCCTTCTGAGACATCAGAGAGCTACCCTAGTGCACATCATCGAGATCTCAAATAGGGCTTGTATTCGAACCACGGTCCATTGAGAAACAAGCAAGCCTAAGTTGGAAAAAAATTTTCCCGTGATGGTGACATGGTAACACTATCATTGAACGGTTATCTTCCATCACAAAGATCGAGGTATGAATTTTCTATATTTAACAAACAAGAATTGAACAGATTTGAATAATTTAATAGATAAAAATCCCTCAAGAGAAATTTTATGACTATCAAGGCAGACGTCGACTTGCAAAAACCTACCTGCAAAGCAATTCTACGTGAACCTCTAAGATTGTGTTATCTGGAACCGCTAAAATTGAAGGAAGAGTATAAGGGGCCTCGAGGGTTTAAGCCACTGCCATAAGGAAGTGAAGGAGAAAAAGAGTTGGGGGGTACCCGTTAATGATCTCTCTCGCCCCTGGTCTTGCCCACACTAAAACCTAGGAGAAGTAATTTTAGGATAACCTCCAGGATAAAAAAAAAAGATGAGGTTAAAGTTGGGGAGAAACTCAACAAAATTCAAGGCACCGAAGGAGCTAGAAAAGGGCGCCATGAAAAAGAATAATATCTTTCCTAGTCGATCCTCTATCTATATTAAGGATGAAAGATATAGAGAAAAATATGGTAATAGATCTAAAAGACAACCATTTATACACAAAATCATATTAAAAGAAAGGGTCATGGATGATTGCTATTATTTTGATCAATAAATTGGGTTGAAACCTAAAGTGACTATACTCAGAAATTGAGGCATTTGAGTCGTCCCATCCAAAGAGTTGATAGTTAATATCTCGAGGCAAACTTGATCCAAAAAATCAAAACTATGGGAATTCAAGAAATTATAATTGACTAACATAAGACTCTGCACAAAGATTCACCCTCAAGATATTGGGTATAAGGCTTAATACGGGTACACAAATCATGATGGGTTAGATCAGAGATATTAATTTCTTTCTTTTCCCTAATCATCCAAGTCATTGGCATGCCTGTGGTAAGGTAAACAAAGAACACCACACCTTTAGGGAAGAAAGTTCCATGAGATCATCTTAGGGTTGGTACTTTTCAAAATCTCAATTATCTCATGTCGAAAACCCTGGAAAGGCTCCCTTATAACATTGAGGAAATTGGGAAAGTTGGACAGTGCACAAAGTCTTGATCCTTTATGACACAGTAAAAATTCTCAGAAAAGGAAAGCGTGCGACAAAAGACTTTCCCCCACACTTGAAAGTAACATTGTTGCTAGGAAATTCGAGATATCCCTAGTAATCATTCAAGTAAAAGGAGGATGTTTCAAATAAAATACCAAAAGGGTAGGGAAACATGACAATTATGCCCTAAAAATGAAGTCATTGGACCAATGTCATGGCTTGAGAACTATCATTTCCCAAAATGACTCTATAAATTCAGAAGTTTATTCATATAAAGCAATAAGCAAACTCAAAGGATTACCATTCAAAATTGAGAAACTTATATATTTGCTATTATACAAATTACCCTAAAATGCGGGAAGAGATTACACAATGAAAACAATTCAGGATCTAATTTACAATAAAGAAGAAAATATGGGTTGGAATAAATAAAGACCAAGGGTATATCAGGAGTAATTGTGGCTAGAGAAACTCTTTCACTTTGTTTATCATTCTAAGAAAGCAGATGGGAGTGCCTTAAATCTCCGTGCTTCTATAATATCCATATTCCCTAAATGAAGTATGTGTCCCAGCCAAAGAACCTTTAGAATTGAGATTCATCTACTTCTCTTAATGATGGTAAGGGATAAATCATGGAACCCTCAAGAGAATCCATAACCAATAATAAAGGGGATGCCCTCGGTAGCCCCTGCAATAATGTATCCTCACTATTATGTGTGGGTGGGGGGGGGAGGGATTCTTATACTCCCCTGGAGTTATCCTACAGAAGGGTAATAAGATCCTCTCAAAGAATGGAGTCTCCCATAAGTCTCAACATCAAATAGATAAGAAGGAGAGCTGGAAAAAGAATTACCTACCACCTTACCCTCAGGATATTTTGATAATGCTTACCTTACTCGCATTGTAGGACAATGTAAGGGATATACGAATGGATCACCTAAGTCAAAGAAAAGAATGGGGAAATGACTATAAGGAAAACTAAGGGAGAATGCTTTGAACTCAAAAGGACATACCATTTTTCTAATTTAAGATGGTTTGAAGCAAGAAAGTATGAGAAAAAAAAGTCATAGAATAATGTAATTTATAGGCTAGGAATTCCTGAAGAAGGGCCTTAGATGACGGACATGTGTATAGCTATCCACAAAAGATGTGACAAGATAAAATCGCCAAAGTGTCAAGAGCTTTTCTTTTATTTCCAAAGGCAATATTTTAGAGAGATTGTTTGATTTCTTCCATTGCTTAGAAATGATGAAATAAGAAAATGAAAGACTTTGAGGCAAAAAGGCACATATTTAGTTTCCACTATGGTGCCAAAGACACCACCTCGGGGCTGACAACCAATAGTTATGACAAAGATCTCTTAATAAATGCAATAGGTGATTTCCTAAAAAAGGAGCCACAATAGAATAAAGGGATAATTGTATTCAAATTATTATGATCTTAGTCATGTGGATTATCTCTTAGTTCACTTTTATTTCTCCCACCTGCAATGAGATTGCACCTAGGAAATGAAAGGACTATCTGTATGGGTCAAAATAGCTTTGGCTAGGATTAGGCTAATTTGGGTTGGATGGGATTGGAACTAACTTTCAATACATACTAGCCCATGAAGGATCCAAGTGGAGGTAATTTTCTCTTAGGAAAGATGAAATATCCCCAACCATCTGCGATGATGACAATGCACAAAAGGATAGACCAAAGAATGATGTGTTAGATTACTCATATGCACGGGCGACCCTCAGTTGAACCACATCAAACACACTATACTGAGCTATAGTACTCCAAAGACTTAAATTTAGGAGGCTATAAGTCAGTGCTCACTATATTTAAGATTTAAAATAACACTCTCCTATTGTCCATAGACAATTCTTATACCTTATAAAAAGTCTCCTCCTCCCCCTTTGTAAGGGATCCAATTTCTGCTTCTTTCTATCTTCAAGCAATAAGATTATTTCACTTTATTCATAAGATTTCATGGTATCATTGTTCACTATTATTTTTAGTACAGTTACGCTTACTAGTTTAGCATTTATAGTTGTAATTTGCTTGTATCTAAGGAATCGCGGGATATGCAGTGATAATATTTGTCCTTTACATTTGATTTACTTGATATATCGTGCTATTCATTTTATGATATTTATTATTTTGAAAGCTTATAATACTAATAAAAAACTAATATTGTAACACGTGCTCTTGACCCCTAAAAAATTTAACTGTCCCAAAATCGATAGTAAACAACCTCCCTCACATCTTATTAATTAATATTCTATTAATTTTTTTTGAATTGTTGAACTTGATTTTATTTTCAGTTCATTTCCAAAAATTATGTGTCATGACCAAACCTACGAATCATGAGTGCACCTACCGAACACCTACCCTACATAGGAGAACTCTTACTACTCAACCATTTATTTAATGAAGAAGTCGTAACAATTCATTTTTCAATAACATGATCTAGTCAACTCATACATAAATAACCTGGGTTTAATATATTTTTTGAATAAAAATAATATGAAATAAAATCAATAGCCAATCCACATAAAATATCCTAGACCAGTACAAGAACATTAAATACGGAATAAGAGAATACATGACACAACATTCATACAAAATAGAGAGAACAAGAGTTGTTGGTAAGTGATCCTCATCATTGCTATAAAAACCCTAATTGACCAGTACCATGGCTATATCCCCAATTGAATATATTGTAAGTGTAGTACCAAAAAAACTACACATAAGAGTAGGCATTATCGGCCGACCAAGGTAAGAAATACATAACATTAAACAAATAAGGAGAAATCATAACATCAAGTAAAATTTTGGTTTCTAAATTCCAAGTTATGAATTTATTAACACTACACTTTTAACATCTCTACAACCTACCTTCCATTTAATATTTTCATATATCTTTTTCATTTACCACCCACTCTAACTTATACCCTTTTAACCTTTAATGACTCTTTATCCTGGTTTCCAAAACTTCTAACTCATAATAGACTTGATCTTCTAGGTAATTCACCATTACATTGCAATACAGAGTTTAACATCACCAAGTCTTAGAATTCTAATGATATTGTAGGGTGAGACAATACCGTACAATATTCTCCCGTAACTATACACTTAGAACAGTTAACATTAAACTTGAATTATGATGTACCTTGGATTTATGGTGTGCTATTATATTCCATCAATACTACAAATGGACCAATATGCTCAAGAAATCAACAACAGTAGACACAACATAATTAAATATCAAGGTATATGAATGAATACATTTATGTAAGGTGTGCACATCATATCTTCCTATTCTCAACCTTATTAAAATTATTTTCCCCATTATGAATATCATGATCCAAAAACAATATCACCACTATCATCATCAACTCATCATCAACTCATCATCAACAACATAATAAACATCAATACAATAATAACATCAACTTCCTCATGATCTCACCTCTACGACACTAAAGCATACAAATATACAATGTAACCAATAATAACAAGCATTACCCAAAAGCAATCACAATTACCATTTCAATATGAACATAAAGACATCAATCTTAATTCCATACATTCCCTAAGGTACATACCTTATTAAAATTTTTCACTCTATACCTCCTACAAAACTACAGAGTTTCCACCTAGGTGTCGTTGCTAATCTTATTTATTCACGACTCCCAATCGGTATTAATCTTGTTTATTCATGGCTCTCAGTCAGTATTAGTCTTGTTTATTCACAGCTCTCGGTCATGTTCCCAACATAATACTCAAATGGCTTCTTAAGTACTTCTATTAAAATTGTTATACTTAACTTTACAACCTTAACCCAATTATTTGATAAATCTTATCTACTTACATTTTCTGTCATGTACCCTAATAGTAGGTCGTCTCTCAGACATTCCTACCTATCTAGTTCCTTCCATAGGTCACCTAAAAACTCTCATAGTTTTCTTTAAACTCTTACTCTTTATTTAAGTTTTTTAACCTTCCTCAGTGCAAGATATATCTATCCAATTCACCAAAATCATCCTCTACCACACCCTAGCTTAATACTACTCCCCTTTTTTACCATAATTAACTCACACCATTCCCATTTATGTTTTTGAACCCTGCTTATTGCAATATGTATCTATCCAATTCAACAAGATCACCCTCTATCACACCCTAGCTTAATACTACTCACAACATCCTTATGAACCACAATATTCACTTGTATAGTGAAGATTCTCATAAGATTCAACCCATTCCACACCATGAATATTACATGAATGGGGTATATCTGTAATTAGCCATGTTATTAAAGCCTAACTATATTTTTATCATTTTTGTCATTCCAAATACCGTGCATGAGAATTCCCGACATTAATCCTTGTTATACGAATCTAACCCAAGTCTAATGGATATATTATATAAACCATAACCTACCTATTAGAACAACCATTATGATATTGATAGGAGAGACTTGTCCCTCTAGTGCTAAGTATCTTTCAATGTTACATTCCAGTAGGGTGTGTCTCAAAACCTTTCTCATAAACCTTGGTCTCTAAAATCTCATGGTTTGAGCGATGGGAATTTACAGAGTATTTTTAAGGGAATATGTGACCTAGAGAAATGACAACGGAGAGGATTCTTAAAAATTCTTTGGGTTGGATACTGTCGTGTACTGTTGTAGCAGTTATTCGATCATTGCAATGGTAGGCAGTAAATTTGCAAAATTTCTTTTGAGACTCATTGATATACCTAATTAATTTTTCCTAGTTCCAATTTGAGCATATTATTTATCATAAATAATTTTTGGGTTGTTTTCACACATAACAACATTTAGTTCGATTACATTACATGCCAATTTACCCATTTGCGACCATTACATTACATATTAATTTACCCATTATTAATCCCCAAATAATATTATGGTGAGGTATGGACACTCATCTGATAACTCAAGGAATTTTTTACTATAATATGTCATTATGAGGAATAATTTAATGTTCACTAGCTCATTTACGTACTTCTCTACTACACAATTAGCGATAGCTAATGCTTTGCCTAGTCTAGGTATAATAGTTATTCCTATGTTCACAGAGAAGGTGTACATGGATAGTCCTTGTGAGCACTATCTACTATGATTGCCTAAGCTGGTTACGATACCATAACGCACTAAAAGTTGGGACAAAATTAACTTTAGAAATATTTTTACTAGTGTTGCAGTTAGTTACCATTACAACGATAAACAACCATAGTAGCGGTTTGCGATAGTCCAAATAAGATAAATGAGAATTTCCCCCATTTTCACTTAAACTATCAGAAACTCTCTAAACCCTCTCTGTGAAATTCTCCTCCAATGACCAATTCAAGGTAATTTCTTCCCATATACTATTTACTTTAGTATTTCTCATGGTAGAATTGCAGCGCTATATTTGAGTTAAGGAATTTTAGGTGATTTCTTGGAGAAACTCTTTGAGTTCAAAACTTTGGGTGTTCTTGAATAAAAGTACAAGAATTTTAGATTCTCTTAAATTTTCAATGCTCCTACAACATTCAAAATATAAGATTAACATAGCTCGTAGAAAGGATGGAAGGTGAAGGATCATCCTCCCTAATGATTTTCCTTCAATTTGGCATTGATTTCAAGTTTTTTACACCCTTATTTTAATGTAAAAAAGTTCCTACTCACTTTACGAAGCCTGATCTATACTTTAAATTGGAAATATAGAAAAATATCAAAACTCTGCCATTAGGATAGGAGGTTGACAAGTTGAAAATAATGAATCATTATGGAGATAAGTTTTTTCACTACACCAATATCATCAAAGTGGGAAGTTCTATCATAGAGGTACTGCTACAGTGGTTGATTAACCATTGTTGCGATACTGGGCAGTAGCTTCCCAGTTTTTCATTGTTTTGCAATTTTGAATTTCCTTCTTTCTCTTATTACTATGTCTTGGTTTCTATATTTTTTTAGTTGAATTTTCAAATTTTTCATGACCCAAAAACTTCGCTAATGAAGATTTTCCAACACCAAATGTTATGATTGTTATGAGGAAGGGTTGCATAGTAGGACTTCTTCTTTTAGCATAGTATGGTGATAAAAAACTCATAGGATAAGTTGCCAGAGTATCACAACTAGTTGAAAGACTTTAGGTGGAATATGTTGACTGAGATATTCCTATAATACAACATGTTGATGGTTCGGGAGTTTTATGTCAATCTCTGACCATGGACTGGTTGGTGCCTCTCCCTTCTATCCACATTTAAGAAAAGAAGGTTCTGATGGATATTGTCACCATTAATGATACTTTAGGGGTTCTAAACCTCTCTAAGGCCACTTTTAAGGTAAAGAATTAGGAATCTGACATGAAGTAGGCGGTAGGATCTTGTCACCGAAGGATCGAGCTAATGATATAAAATGTTCTAGCTAATGTGTTATTGAATTATGATACTTAAGATGCTTAAAACAAAGAATTATTTCAAATCCAAAGGTAATTTTATTTAAAGATGATGCATTTTTTTTAGCTTTGCAGGAAAATAGGGTCGAAAGTGAATAGAATATGACAAGAAAGAAAAAGGCACCAAATTGCAGTCCTCTAATTGGACACTGAGTCATTCGCTGACATTATGACTCATTGTCCAAGTTATAGAAAGATCAGTGAATGTTCAAAATAGAAAGAACAAAGTACATACTAAATATGACTCATATAGTTAGACTACGATTCATAGTAAGAGGCTTTCTAAGCAAAAGAGGAATAAAAGTACTGAATGGTGCATTTGTATAGCAATGTAAATGGAAGATGGGGATGAGCTGTATGGTTAGGCTATGACTCATAGTGATTTTTGAGCAAGTGGAGAAAAAGGTTTTAATCTTGAAAGTTTAGTTGGGTACCCTACGAGTCATGCAATGATGCATGTAGTAACCTAACTAGTCTTCACCAGCCACATGGAGCTTAGGAGATGAAGTTGACAATGAGTCATTATCTGTCTAGATGACTTATTGTCGGAGGCATAGTCACTATTGATCTTTGTTAACCTATTTGTTTAGTAAAATTGTGATGTAACTATATGTACTACATTGACGTTTTATTATAGTTTATGCACTTTATAGACTTATTACATTATATTTGAGTTCTGAGATACAGTTTTGATCTTGGAATTCTTGTTCTTGGTTTTATTAGGGTTTGATAAAAAAAAAGGAGATTTCAGAATCTTATTATTCATGAGATTATTCATATGCATTCAATTATGAATTCTATGTGTGTTCTTGCAATCGTGAGCTGCTAAACCCTATAACTAGGGTTGTGGGAACCCTAATGGATTAACAAAACAAAGTGAGTGCAAAGTCATATTAAATTGGTGTTCATGCATATATAGTAGTTTTCTTTGTTTTGATTGCTTTCTTAATGATTGCAAATGTTATGAACTCACTTGATTTCAATACTAACTCGAGAGAGAGGAAGTAATTGGAAAAGGATATCACAAAGTAATTTGAAGCTACCAACCTTCATCTAATTAACTTAATACTGAGAGGATATAGTTAATCTGGGATCAAGAACAAAGGTTACTAATGTGACACTTTGAGACTGAGATAAGATGAGTAAAATTCATCTAACCCAAGGTAGTGAGATAGTTAGGTGATACATAACTTGTTAGATTCTACATGTAATACACTGAGATGGTTTGACAAATATGATAATTATGTTGGGTTAAGAAGTCAGGTAGAACACAATCCTAGTGACCATCACATACTGATTAAAACCCTATTTTCTAGCTTTATTACTATTTCTATTGTTCTTACAACCCCTATATTTTCTTTTGACACTTTTAGCTACATCAGCAAGCTTTTGACAGATTTTTATCCTACTTCCTAGGTGATCGAACCCATCCTTATTGGATTGTATATTTGACAAGTGACCTCATTAGAGTTTTTAAGAGGTGAAATTTAGGCGACATCAAATTTTGGTGTCGTATCCTAGGAATATAGTTATGGATTAATTAGTTGAGTTTGTTGATGTTATTGGTTTTTGATTTAACACAGTACTTAAACTCGATGTAATCTTTTGGTTCCTTTAGATCAGGAGCTTCAATGGACCTTATGAGAGAATCATAAGATGGAAGAGTGTGATTAAGGAATTTGGTATGATAGGGTTTAGGATGACCCAGATGCTTTGAATTAGACATCTCTACATGGTGTTCATGAAACCTCAAAGATAACTACTAACCGATATATAGCCAGAGAGAATATGAGGTTACCACTTGCCCAACATTCTTAGGAATAGGCTAGACTGGAGGAAGCAGATCGTTGAGCAGCACTCGACAGGAGCAAACTTAAAATTGATACAATTCAACCACCCACTTATCATTACTTATTAGTTTATATGATGCAAAAGAATATTTGGGGTATGCTGAACCTATTAAGGCTGAAGCTATCATACCCCGGGAGTTGCACCAAGAAACAAAATTTGACATTATGAGTGTAATGATTTAGTATCTCAATATGAAGGGTGTGCTTTTTGGTCAACCTTCTGATGATGAAAACATGCATATTATGAACTTCATAGGGATTTACAGTTCATATAATCTACTGGGGTGACTCAAGATGTTTTATGACTTAGGTAGTTCCCGTTCTCTCTAGTAGTTGAAGCTAAGCTATGGTTAGAAGAACTACCTTGTGGAACTATTACACTTCGAATAATTTGAGAACATAATTATTAATCCAATTCCTCCTGTCCTCTAAAATGCTATAGTTGAAGGATGAGATTTATAATTTTAGACAATTATATTCAGAGAGACTGTTCGAGACTTTGTTGATGTTCAAGAAGAAGATGATGAATGTGTCCAAACATAAAATTTCAGGGAGGAACTTGCTTGAGATATTCTATTGATAATTGAATGCAAACACTAAGGTTATGGCTGATACTATTACTTGTTGGGCTTTCATGAGTATTTGTGGGGGGTAAGTTATAGAAATCTTAGATCAAATCACTAAAACCAACTAAGGATGTCATACTCAAGAGATGGATAGGGGAGCTAGAAATTCTGCCATTGGTCCTTCCAGTGAGTAGAGAGCTCTAGATCAGACAAGTGTCTTAAGAGGTAGCACAGATAAAGATTAAGATTGGGTTGCTTACCAAGCAGTTTATAGCTATTGAAGCAGAAAATGTGAATGTTTTGGACGCACAAGGTAAATCTTCTAGACATTATGAATATGATACTAAGGAGGAAGAAAAGTACTTGGACAAAGAGATAGCGGGTTTTCAAGCCAAGAGTCACGGGCATGGTTAATAAACTTTGAACTTGAGGAAAGAAAGGATGATTATAAGGAGAAAAAGGTTCTTATGATCCACTAGGGAACTGTGATGCTGACTCTAGAATGGAATAATTTTTTGATAACCTTATAAAAGGTTTAGAGAGACAATAAGGTTTATTTAAGGAGATTAAGGTAGATATATCAGGATTGAAAAAGAAAGTATAATCGCACACCACTGTAATTAAGCAAAAGTTTGGGCAGATGTTGAGAACATTGAATTAGTGTCAATTGGGCACTCTTCAAAGCAATATTATTCAGAATTTGATGAATTACATTCACTTCGTAGCTATCACCACTTAGAATGGTAAGTATACTATTGATCCACTTATGCATGTAGTTGATGAGGTAAGGAATGATATTATAGATGTTGATGATGCACCCAAAGAAAAAACTACAAATTATGTGATAAATAGTGAGACATCACAGAAATCAACAGGTGTAGAGAAATGAGTTGAGAATGATAAAGAAAAGTGTAGTAAGGTTGATCTAACATTGAAACCCATTCCATGACCTCCCCAAACTTTTCTTCAAAGATTAAAGAAGAAAGCAGAAAAGGGGAAACATTATAAATTCATGTCAATACTAAAGGAATTATCTATGAATGTACCTCTTATGGAAGCGTCAGAGTAGATGCACGGATATGCAAAATTCATGAAGGATTTGCTTACTAAGAAGCGGACGGTGAGCTTTTAGCTTACTAATATATGCACAACTGTGGTGTTATTGCTTGTCAATCTTTGGTTGAGAAGAAGGATCCTAGAGCTTTTACTACTCCTTGTACTATTATGTACTTTAAGTTTGCATGATCACTAAGTGATCTAAGAGCTAGCATTAATTTAATGTCACTAGTTGTATGCCAACAGTTGGGGTTGGAAACACCTAAGAAAACATCGATGAGATTATTGATAAAGGATCACACTGTAAAGAAGTTGATTGGTATTTTGTATGATGTGTTGGTTAATGTGTCTTCTTAAATATTCCCAACTGATGCTGTGATTCTCAATCATGAGGTGGATTTTGACATCCTTATCATCTTAGGAAAGCCCTTCCTGGCCACGAGTAAACCATTGGTTGACATGGAAATGGGAAAAATGAAATTCAGGCTCAGTTATAAATAAGTTACTTTTAATATGTGTTAGTTAATACGAAAGCCAAAAGATATGTAGGATTTTTCTGTGATAGATATCGTGGATGAAGATACATTAATTGTACCTACTGAGCAGTGACTTAGGGTTAAGGCATTGGCAGTAGTTATCATAAAATTTTATAGTAATGAGATCGATGGCTATAATGAGATGGTGATTCCACTTGTTATTCTTATGCATCAAAGAAGTTGCACCATAATTAGAAGAATAGAGCAACCTCTCTAGCTCGACCATATATTGAAAAACCACTAGTTTTTTTATTGAAGACCCTTCCCTCTCATTTGTGTTATTCATACTTGGGGGACAATAATACATTATCGATTATAATTACTATTGATTTATTGGATACATAGGTTGAGGCCTTGATTTTAGTACTATAAAGGTTTAAATGAGCCATTGGTTGGACTGTTGGAGATATCATCAGGATTATACTTGGGATTTGTACACATAATATTTATCTTAAATAAGAGTATGAACCTATAATTAAGCATTGGTATCATATAAATCCACTTATGCAAGAGGTGGTGAAGAATAGGATGATTAAGTGGTCTGATCCGGGCATTGTTTACCCTATTACCGATAGTAATTAGGTGAGACCAATTCTGTATGTGTCAAAGAAAGGTGGGATCACTGTGTTCCTCAATGAGAAGAATGAGTTAGTTCCTTTGAAACTAGTCATGGGATAGAGAGTTTTATAGATTATCGAAAGTTGAATACTTTGATGTAGAAGGATTTATTTCATATGCCATTCATGGACCAAATGTTAGACGATCTTACAAGTAGAAGATAATATTGTTTCTTGATGGTTATTCGGGGTATAATCAGATTTATATTGCCCCTAAGATCAAGAGAAAACCATTTTGACATGTCCATATGGTACATTTGCATTCAAGAGGATGCCTTTGGTTTTTGTCATGCTCCAACCACTTTAAAGAATTGCATGAAGTCCATATTTTATTATCTCTTGGAGGATACTATCTAGGTCTTCATGGATGATTTATATATCATGGGTGACTCATTTGATAACTATTTTGGCTCACTTGGAAAATGCACCTCAGAGATGTGAAAAGTGCAACCTGGTTCTTAATTGAGAAAAGTATCACTTCATGGTTAAAGAGGAGATCATTCTTGGACACAAAATTTTGAAGAAAAGGAAAAAGACCAACAAGGTAAAAAGTAAGGTGATAGAAAAATTTCCTTCTTTAGTTTTTGTGAAAGGTATTAGTGGTTTCTTGGGACATGTAGGTTCTTATATGTGGTTCATGAAGGACTTCTCAAGGATTGAAAATCCATTATGAAATATTATCGAGAAGGAGGTTAAATTTTGTTTTTGATGATGCTTTTCTCAACACTCTTATGTAACTTAAGAAGAGGTTGATCTCAGCCCCTATTTTTGTTTTTTTGAATTGGACCCTTCTATTTGAGGTGACGTATGATGCTAGTGGTGTGACCTTAGTATCTTTCCTAGGACAATTACACAATAATATTCTTTATCCCATTTATTATACCAGTAACACCCAACCCCGCACAGAAAAATACATGATTACTGAATAGGAGTTAAGTGTGAAGTTATTTTCTTTTGAGAAGTTTTGGTCCTATTTGATTGGAACTAAATTTGTTGTCCATATTGATTATGAATACCTTAGGTACCTTATGGAAAAGAAGGATGCCATGCCTAGATTGATTCTATAGCTATTGTTATTGCAAGAGTTTGAGTTTGAGGTTAAGGATCTGAAGGGAACAAAAAATTAAGTTGCAGACCATCTATCTCACCCAGAAGAGGAGGCAATTCTTAAACTAAGGGATGAGCTTGATATTGATGATACTTTTCTAGATGACTACATCTTAGAAGCATCACAATACTTAATCTCCTAGTTTGCTAACTTTGTCAACTATTAGGCAAGTGACCTCATCCCGAAAGACTTGTAATTTCAGTAGTAATAATAATTTATACATGAGGTATGATAGTTCTTTTAGGATGAGCCTTAATTATTTTAGTTGTGTAAGGATGGTGTGATTCAGAGGTGTATTCCCAAAGTTAAGATGATGAATATTCAGAGGCCTCTCATTTATCTCCAGTTGGGGGTCGCCATGGAGGTACTCGCACTACCCATAAGATTTTGTAATATGTTTATTAAAGGTAGACGATTTACAAAGATGCACATGATTATGCTCTGGATAGTGATCAATGTCAAAGGCAGGGCAACATCTCACGAAAGAATAAGCTCCCCATGACACCTATTCTTGAGCTTGAGTTGTTTGATGTGTGTTGGGTACTGACTTCATAGGTCTATTTGTGAGCTCTAATTATATGAAATACATATTCATGGAAGTCGACTATGTCTCTAAGTGTACGAAAGTGGTTGCTATTATCAAAGTGTCACTGCATTTTTAAAGAACATTTTCTCTCAATTAGTACTCCATGAGCTATTATTAGTGATGGTAGGTCCTATTTCTACAATAATTTATTCAAGACCCTACTTGAGAAATATGTTGTGAAACATAAGGTGGAAGCACCTTACCATCTGTATATAAGTGGGCAGGTTGAGGTCTACAATCATTAGATCAAGTCTATTTTGGATAAGATTCTGAATGCCAACAGGACTGACTAGTTAAGAAATCTAGATAATGAACTTTGGGACTATCATATCACTTAAAAAACTCCCACAGGTGCCTCACCTTATCAACTTATTTATAGAAAGTCATGCCACTTATCGGTTGAACTTGAGTACATGACACTATAGTCTTTGAAAAAGATAAATTTTGAGAGAGCGATATCGCAATAAATTTTGAGAGGAGAGATATCGCATACTTGAGACTGGATAAGATGAATGAGTTAGATGAATTCCATCTCTATTCTTACAAAATTTAAGACTTGTATAAGGAAAATATAAAGTTGTACCACAACAAGAAAATTTAGAGAAAGGTAGTCCAATCTGGTGATGTGGTCATGTTAATAATTTAAGACTATGCTTGTTTCCTGACAAACTATAGTCTAGGTGGTCTGGACGATTCACCATAGTTAGATTATTTCCACATAGTGAAATTGAGCTGAAGTGAGATAGCTATGATCTATTCAAGGTAAATAGGCTTTGTTTTAAGCATTACATAAGATGCATGGAGAATTTGAAAGTATGTAAGAATATTAGCCTTGGTAAAGTGTGAGTAGCCAAGGGAGCTGAGTCGTTCCACGATGTTAAATGAGGAGCTGCATGGGAGGCAACCCATAGTATTATTTGTAAAGTGTAAGTACCTAACATAGCCATGTCGTGCCACAACATTAACTCAAGCATTGCATGGAAGATAACCCATGTTTTATACTCAATTGAGCTATAGGGTAATCTGTGTGTTCAAATATGCAGTGCTAGAATATATAGCAAATACTCAAAATATTTTAGTGCCTACATACTCATAAGGTACCCTATTATCAGGAGAGAACATGATATGACCACTAGGTAAGCATTCTCTGGAGTCCCTACGACTCTCACAATGTCATCATCTTTGACTACAACTCATAAACTTAAGATGTAATGACTAGAAACCAAGATAAGTCTTCATACTAAACAGGGGGAAAACAGCTCATAACCACTGAGTACAAGTTGTTTCCAAGAGTCGTGGTTAGTGGAATATGTCACGGAAATAATGGGTTGACCATACCCAATTCGCATGAAAAAAAGGAAAATTAAACCCCAAATGATCCTTTCTCCTTTTTGAACATGCATAACTCCCTCAATCTCCCATAACCATCCATCCCACTACCAATACACTTTGCATTTCCTTAAATTAACCCATTTAGATTTACAACTACTCCTAAAAAATCAAGGTTGTTATCTCATCAAGAACAAGGCTATGTGAAGTAAAGCATTCAAGAATTTTTCTTTATTTGAAGTAAGTATTCTAATCTTTGCTAAATCTTGGTCATCATATGATAAATAAATATTTCTTTGGAAGTCATTCTTAGAACTTTCCTAAGGTTTAGAATAATTGCTAAAATTTGTGTGATACCATGGTAATCATATATAATTGGAGTAAAAATTAAGTAGAGAATGATTTAAAGTGTAGATCGTGTGTATGAAAAGGGAAAAATGGGAAGTCCGAGTCATCTTGGAAATATGATCGAACAAAGAGTATGTATAACTGTAACACCCCATATTTTTTCTAGTTAAGTTTAGCTCATAGTGCATACATAAAAGGCTTAGAACCTGAAAATTTAGCTAAGTGTTGGAGACTTAGTCTTATTTTTTGGCCTCTAATCTTCAATGATTCTATTTTTGACCTTTCTTACATCGAAAAGTTAATTTTTAAGTTGATTCATGATCAGGGTTGTCAATAGAACATCTCGGGTGAGTTTTGGAATTTTGGAATGAGCATAAGGGTGTGTTTGGATCACCAAAATAGTAGCATCACCATAATAGGCCTGCAGCGCGGGGCTTGGACCGCTATTGGGGGTACCTGAGGCAAAGCCTGCAGTGCGGGGCTTAGATCACCGCTCTAGAGCCCGCGGCACTTGGCTCGTCGCCCACCCCTATTTTTCTAGCTTTTGATTACATTTTTCCAAGGGAAATTGGGTCCTTTCCCTTAACCCAATTGGTCCATAACACGTGATTAAGGGCCCCAAAAGGTATAATTGGTCATTCTATATTCAAATTCTCTTGAGAGAGAGTATTCTCTCTCAAGAACAAACCCTAGCCTCTTCAAAAGAATCAAGGAATTCAAGCTTAATTTCTAAGAAAATAATTAAGAACCTTCACAAATTCATCAATTAAGGTAGGTGTGATGTTCATTCATTGGCCTTTTTCAACCATGGAGAACAAGAATCCATTTTTAAAGTTCAAAAGTTGTGATATTTACATGTTATTATGAATTATCTTGAAGAACCTATTATGAACATTGATTTCAATTATGCTTACCATGTATTTTCATTAGAATTTTCCCTTGGCACATTTGAATGGTGATTTTTGCATGTTACATCCTTAACCCATGATTTTAGTATTGAGATTGTGTTACTATCACATGATTTAAGTATTCCTATGCTTTAACTTATGACCCTCATGTATTTGATGAAATGCTTAAGTGTTGAATGTGGAACAAAGATTCTTATCTATGTTTTCAAGTTTTCATATGGTCCTATTGTTATTGATATCGAGTCCTGGGGTTATGAATACCCAAAATTTAGATGTTTACTTAGTCTCAGTATTTTTAGAATGGTTTCAGATATGAATGAGCATTATCAATTCAGTCAGTTATTATGTTAGTCAAATGCAAATCAGTTTAGTAATTCGAGTCAGTTTAGTTAGGAGTAGGTTGTAGCACCGAGCGAACTCAGGGATGGGGGGCTCACCTGTTATTAGAGGGTACGATCTTTAGTAGTAGTTCCTAAGTTCCAGAACTACATAGCCACCATAGGTTGAGATATAAACCTACTAGTTGAGAGTTAATAAAGTTTTTACCTGATAGTTGAGGTTAATACATATCTCATTAGGGAACCTACCAGATGAGGGTGTCTCTTTTGTCCTTTGGGATATCACTTTAGTGGATCCACACAACTGGTGTTAGTACCCGTGGCATGGTACTAACACCTTTCCAAGTGGGGTCATATGGCGGTCCCCAATTAGCTCAATTTGGGCATTTCGGTTAGATGATTCCTCCGATGATTTCAGTTTCAGTACTCAGTATAGAATTTAGTTTAGTTCGTTTGACCATAGCATATAGTTTATTAGTATTCTCTTACCAAATTTTTGTATTTCAATTTTACAGATTATTTTAGATATATTACATGCTTCGTCTTGCATTCTCAGGATTTTAGTTTCTCATGTACTCATATCTATTTACCTCATGTCATTCAGTTAGTTACTATCTTATGCATATGAACCCATGCAATTTAGTTTAACCTCATCTCATATACCAATATATTCAAAGTACTGATTGCATACTTGTTTCTTGAGCTATGATGTCTTATATCATAGGTTTGGACGATCAATTTCCCGACCGTACTTAGATAGTCCAGCGCATTAGCAGTAGCAGTGGTAAGTCATCATATATCGAGGACCATTTATGTTTATTTTAGTATTTTAGTTTAGTAGTCAGTCAGAGCAAGTTCGGGGCTTGTTCCATCAACTCCTTAGTTGGTTAGAGGCTTTTCAGACTATTTCAGACTATTTGCCAGTTTATCAGCGGTTATCATCTATCTCTTCAATATAATTTTCAGACATTTTTGGAAATATGATTCAAATCATATGTTTTAGTACTTAAAACCTTTAGCATTATTCATTTATTTCCATACATGTGTATCTTATTTCCTTATTATTCAGTGCTCATAGTAGGTACCAGTTCATGGGTTAGCTTGTTTTCTTTTGGGACCGTAAGCATCATGTGGCGACTAGGGTATATTTTTGGGCCATTACAAACTTGGTATCAGAGCCTATGGTTTTAAATTATTCTAGGATATCTGACAACAATATTGAGTAGAGTCTTGTGCATGTGTGTTAAGCACGCCACACTTATGGATGAGAGGCTACAAAATGTTTTAGGAAATATTCTCCTTCTTTCATGTCTCAGATCATATTATATAGATGTTCTCAAAGAAACTCATGCGGATTCTCATCATGCTCTTTTTATGTCAACTTTCCCATATTTTAAGGTAATAAATATAGTAAAGCTTGAATCCCTACAGATAGAATTTTCTTAGACAGTTATGGGATTGCACACAAGCTCAAAAGTATCTCATTAGCGCTTTTAATTTCTGAAGTTTGAAAGATTTAATTCATAATCATTAAAAATCATGCACTAATCCAAAGTCAGATGTGCCCTCAGATCCCTTTTCAGAATCCTATGATAGCATGTTACCTAGAATTAGAAGCATGAACCCAGATGTTTAGCACCAGTAAAGTGGGGATAGTGTTATCTAAATTTTGTGTACTATGTATCTGTGGGTCTAGTTGTATGAAAGGTGAATCAATAGGCTTGAAATAGTGTATACAAGAATTTATGATTATTAATTTAATATTTAGTATGATGATGTGGGTATGAAGGAACATAGTATGGTTCATTAAAGGTTTTGGAATATTAATGTTACGTGTTAGAATCTAAGTTTGAATCTTGGATGGTTGATCTAATAGTATGAAGAATAGAAATTATACATGGTGTAAAATCATGGTATGGTGATACTCATGAAGATTCTAAGTTAATCAGTGTTTAAGTTTTTATGTAATAATTATTAAGGGATATAGAAAGTTAAGGGTTGTATTTCAAAAGGGAGTAGAGTACTAGCAGCGAGTTGTACACTTTCGGGTGTAGTCCTTCAGGTTGAGTATTGCAGTTCAGCTTAGAGTTGGTTAAAGGGATCTACATACTTATATTGATGGCTTGAAGCTAAGGGAGGGATGATAGAACAAGTAACCAAGTCACGCTCTCAGATCCTAGTAGTGATGCAGTGTAGTGTAGAACATCAATAGGGGAGGAAAATGGCCAACCCATTTTTATCTTAGTGTAAGGTTTTTAGTCATCACAATACTATTCATGCGTTGCATGTCAGCTCCATGATCATAGTCCAAGTTCACGCACATCATAAGGAACCATGTACGCTTCCAGTTCGTAGTATGAGGAGTTCTAGTTCACCCACCTGTCCGAACATATTCCAAGAATTTAGGACGTGCAAATTTAGATCATGCAGCCCATGACTCATGAATTCATGTTTTATAGTATGCTCAGTTCCCATGACTTATTCTACACTCCTAATGATCAGAAAAATTCAGATTATGCCATATATATCCTGAGTTTAGATCTCTTGATGAATCTATTATGTTGATATTTTATTTCTCAGGCCTCAGTTAAGTTTCAAGTTCTATTAGTGTTCATTCATGCTTTGGGTCCTTATGCTCTAACTTTCAGTATCCTCCCCTTATGAAATGATCAGTAATTTGTTTAGATTTGATAGAGTAAATTTTTCATGTAAAGAAAATATTATTGCATGCTTTTTTTTACATGAGGCTATAGGTTTGAAGAATGATTGATGCAAGGCTTTTGATATATGTCATAGTTAGTTAAAATTTTGTGTGCGTTTTCTTGGGAAACATGGAAGTTGTTAATGCTAGAGCTTTGGAGGATATAAGGATGATGTTTTTAGGGGTGTTTGTTTAGAAGTGCATACGTGGTTATAATGATAGGCTAGAATGTCATAGTGGTATATATAGCTGGATGGATGCATTGTGTGTTAGTGAATTCCTAGTAAGAGATTTCATTTAGTTGTTTGAGTTGTAATAGGAATTATTTATGAGATGAGAAGTTGTGAAAGTGTAGGATGTATTTAATTCATGATTCATACTAGTGTTATGGTGGGAAATGTAGTACTTTGTAGATTTTAGTAGGTTTGAATATAGTAGAGAATTTTGGTTCAGCTCAGACTTTGGTAGATAAGGTGATCCGTGTCCATGTGAATATTTTTAAGTAGCCTCAAGTGAAGTTCAGTTGTGAAGTGGAATGTATAGTTGAGTATAATCTTTCAGTATAATTTAGTTCCTTTAGCCAGCAGTTCAGTTAGTAGTCAGACAGACAAGTTCCTATGGTTTTCTATCTTCCGATCTAGTCGTACTATCTGAAGTTTCATAAATATTTCCATTCCAAGAGATAGTTTATTCCAATCCATGTAAATTATGAATCCAGTTAAATTTATGCATCATATTTCAAATTCAGATATTTAGTCATGATTCAGTTCGTAAGTGTCCCATGTATCATCTCAGTCTTTCCTTAGTATTTCAGCTAAGTCAGTATCATTCGGGGGACCAAATATCCCAAGGGGGCAATGTTATAATACCTAAATTTTCATGTCCTAAATCTCTTATATTTTCTTAATGAAAACATATCTAGCTGGAGATAATGGTTACTCATAAGTTGATTCTCTCGTTTCTATCTCAGCCTTATAATCATTCTTATGTCATTGCATGCATTCACAAAATCAGTTCAGTCGTGTATCATGTTTTAGACTCATTCGTGTAATCATGTATTCAGTTATCCATGTTCATTATAAATTCTCATTTCCTCAGTATTCTCAGCTTAATCAGCCTCATTCGAGGATGATCTTCCTGAGGGGGAGATATTGTAATACCCCATATTCTTCCTAGTTTTGTTAAACTCATAGTTCATGCATAAGAGCCTTAGAACCTTAAAATTTAGCTAAGTGATGGAGACTTAGTCTTATTTTTCGTCCTCTAAACTTGATGATTCTATTTTTAACCTTCCCGACATTCGAAAGTTAATTTTTAAGTTGATTCAGAATCGGGGTTGTTGATAGAATATCTCGAGTGAGTTTTGAAAATTTTGGACTAGCATAAGGGTGTGTTTGGATCACCAAAACAGTAGCATCACCTTAATGGGTCCTTAGCGTGGGGATTGGACCACAACTGGTGCCTGCGTGTGTGGCTTAGACCGCCGGTACAGAGCCCACGACTATCAGCTTATTGCACGTCCCTATTTTTCCAGCTTTTGATTCCATTTTTCCAAGGGCAATTGGGTCTTTTCCCTTTACACAATTGGTCCATAACACGTGATTAAGGGTCTTAAAAGATATCATTGGTTATTCTATTAACAAATTCTCTCAAAAGAGAGCATTTTCTCTCAAGAACAAACCCTAGTCTCTTCAAAAAAATCAAGGTATTCAAGCTTAATTTACAGGAAAATCATCAAGTACCTTCACAAATTCATCAATTAAGGTACGTGTGATGTTCATTCATAGGCCCTTTTCACCCATGGAGTCTAAGAATCCATTTTGTAAGTTTAAAAGTTATGATTTTTACATGTTATTATGAGTTATCTTCAAGAAGCTATTATGAACTTTGATTTTAATTATGTTTACTGTGTATTTTCGTTGTAATTTTCCCTTAGCACATTTGAATGGTGATTTTCGCATGTTACCTCCTTAACCTATGATTTTAGTACTGTGATTGTGTTATTATCACATGATTTAACTATTACCATACTTGAACTTATGACCCTCGTATGTTTGATGAAATGCCTAAGTTTTGAATGTTGAACAAGGATTCCCCTCTAAGGTTTCAAAATTTTCATATGGTCCTATTGTTATTGCTATTAATTCCTAGGGTTTATGAATACCCACAATTTAGTTGTTTATTTAGTCTCAGTATTTTCAAAATGGTTTCAGATATGTATAAGCATTATTAGTTCAGTCAGTTATCATGTCAGTCAAGTTTAGATCAGTTCAGTAATTTGAGTCAATCTAGTTGGGAGTAGGATTTAGCATCAAGCAAATCCAGGGATGAGGGGGATCACCTATCAGTAGAGGTGTGACCTTTAATAGCAGTCCCTAAGTTCTAGAACTATGTATCCATCATAGGTTGAGACATCAACGTGCCAGTTGAGGGTTGATAAATTTTTTACCTACTAGTTGAGGGTGATAAATATCTCATTAGGGCACTTTCCAGGTGAGGGTGACTCTTTAGTCCTTCAGTTCTTAAAGTTAGTGGATCCACATAGCCAATGTTAGTACCCATGGCACGGTACTAATACCCTTTAAACTGGGGTCACAGGTTAGACCCCAACTAGCTCAGTTACCAGATTTCAGTATTTTAGTTTTATAGAACTTTTCAGATATATTATATTCTTGGTCTTGCATTCTTAATATTTCAGTTGCTCACGTACTTATATACAATTACCTCCTGTCATTTAGTTAGTTACTATCTCATGCATATGAACCCATGCATTTTAGCCTAACCTTATCTCATATACCAGTACATTCAAAGTACTGATTGCATTCACATTTCTTACACTATGATTCTTATATCATAGGTTCAAAAAGCTCAGCTTTTTGACCATACTTAATAGTCCAGTGCATCAGCAGCAGAAGTGGTGAGTCCTTATATATTGAGGATTATTCATGTTTATTTTAGTATTTTAGTTTAGTAGTAAGTCAAAGTTAGTTGGGCGCTTGTCCTATCAACTCACTAGTCAGTTAGAGGCTTTTCAGACAATTTCAGACAGTTAACCAATTTATTAGTGGTTATTATCAATATCTTCAGTATTGTTTTCAGATGTTTTCATAACTATAATTTAAATCATATGTCTTAATACTTAAAACCTTTGTCATTATTCTGTTATTTTTGAAAATGTGTATCTTATTACCTTATTATTAAGTGCTCACAACAGGTACCAGTTCTTGGGTTACCATATGGTCTTTCGAGACCGTAGGCACTGTATGGTGACCAGGGTGTATTTATGGGACGTTACAATAACTTTCTATGTTGATAGTCATGATGACCCATGTTATGATATGTAGGCTAACCTAAAAAATTTTTGTGTGACTTGTAGAAACTGTCAACATAAGTTGGGTAAGGATGAAATCCTTTTGGTCACCCTATATCTCACCCTACAAGTCATTGTCCGACCCTACAACTCATATCTTAACTCGTAGTGACTAGACATGCATGAAACTTGAAAGAGTGTTTTTTGGTAACCCAATAAGTTACCCTATGAGTCGCTGTGTGACCCAAAGTCTTGTTGGGTGGACTAATAGGATCACCAGTATCCCCTTCCTATAGGATATCACACCCTACTATCATCAGAATGACTCATAGTCTCTGATAATGAGACGACCTAACTCGAAGGGTGACTGACCAATTTCAAAAAAATTTATTTTTTCTAAGTCTTCTTTACTTTTTCTAGTGTCAACTAATAATGTTTATTCCTTAGGGACAGGGGTACCAAAGAATGGCACCATAAAGGGGGTAAAGAAAACCCCAAAAAATCAAGCTCATCCAACCTATCAACTTAGGGATGGGCTAACTGATGATAAATTTAAAGGTTTCAAAGAAGAATATCCCATCACAGAATTAGTAGAACTAAGAAGTAGCTTACCTCGGGGACAAAAGGATAAGTCTAAGATTAAGAATCCAAAACAATCATTGCCATACCCTCTCCCTAGTCTGGAAAGGGATAGGAGTCAAGTCAAGCCCTAATACAGTGAAGAAGGAGAAGAAAATGTCTCTAAATGCATAAAAAATATTGCATCTAACAGTAAATTAGGAAGTGAATGTTCTACATCCAGTTCTGAGGATATATAGGGTAGTGAGTAGGAAGAATCAAGTGAGACTACACTAGTGGGGATTCCTCGTCCACCAATAGTTCAAGCCATATAATTTCTCTAACTAGACCCTATGCCTACTTTTAACTAATAAGGGTACCCCAGGATGCATGAGCTATTTGAGCGGGATAGTGCCATTGTCCCAAACATAATAAAACTAAACAGAGGTTTCTATCTTGAACCTAAGTGACGGGTGGAATGTCTAAGATGCTTGAGTTTAAGGCTCAAATTAAGAATTATTATTTTGAGTAGATAACAGAGCCTCTAGCAGTTCTAACTCAGCCCTAGTTTATGAATTCTATATTGCATACCAAATAGAGCTAAGGCGTATGTATCACTAGAGTTGTCATGAAAAAGCGGTGATCCATTTCTTTCCATTATAATTCGGGTGTTCAGGTCAATATTTTGACACTGACCTTTTCCTAATTTTTATACTGAGCAGAGTTTGAGCTTTCCATTGATGCTTCAAAAATTTACCACAGGATTAAGGAAATGAAAAAATAAAGATTAAGAAAATTGGGATAGAAGATAAATACATGCACTTGAGGTAGGTTATTAGTATCATTGATACTGTATAAAAGGATGTACTATAGATTTTTGATACATCTACACAGATCACGAAGGTGAGTTTGAGTTTTAGTGCTAATACTTGTGTACATTAGTTTGGAATCGATTGAGCTCGGCCATGGGAGATAGTTTTTTGAACCTTAACAGGGCTGCATAAGTGGATTGTATCATGAAGGGATGTGAGATCAACATGTCCAAGATGATTTTTTGGGAGATCCATGATAGAGCTATTAGTACATACACCAAGCTAGCATTCTTGTGCTTACTAACATAGAAATACTTGGATGAGCAGGTGACTGGACTCCCAGATATTGATCATTTTTTTATGATCCACTAGACCATTGACTTAGGTTTTATTCGACACCAGGACACCCCTATTTCTAACAATAAGGTGATTCCAACACCTTTACAGGCAGCTTTTTAATCCAACATATACATGGAAATCGACACTTTTAAGTTTTATGAACTTAGAGACACTCTAGCTGAGATTACTCAGAGCTATAGACATCCACTAATATATCAGGGTCCACTGATTCTAGGGTTCCACAAGCCTCGACTCTTTTTTTCTTGATACCATCAACTTCACATCTACCTTTAGGTAGCTATGATTTGGTCTTGACTAATATAATAAAATGTCTAGGCACCCTCAATCTAAAAGTGACAAATATAGAGGAGGGGGTGTAACCATGGGTAAAATAGGAAATTCAGAATCAAATGCAGGGAATGTAGACCCAATTTAACAATTTTGAGTAGCACATTATTTAGAAGCTTGTATGAGTTTATTCCCTTGATTTGGCAGGCGTTCATAAGAAGTTGGCTTCTTTATAGGCTGCCATAGAGGACATGATTGCAAGGACATTCCTAGCTTTATTGATTCCAATAATACCTATTAATAAAGATATATCGATTGAGGATGTGCCAAACTCTTGGGGCATAAAAGGTAAAGAGAACGGAGATGAAGAGAAAGGTAGTAAGGGAGCATGTAATACCCCAAGTTTTGGACATTGAAATTTTCTGGTAGATTATGTTCATTGTCTAGAGTACGGCTTATGTGACTAGTTGTAGGATCTCATCATGAGTTATATAGTCCCAATCATACCCAAACCAGTGAGGTTACCTAATAATTTTAGTTGGATTAGAAGTTAGACCTTATGAGTTATAGGGTGTGACTCATGACCATTCCAGTGAGGTTGCATTGGGTTTATGCTCGAGCTATGATTCATGGTGATAACTCATTATCAGTGACTATGGGTCGTTATCTGACTCATAGAGACTAGGAGTAATTTTCCTATATGTTTTTTATTAAGGTTAATTTGGTCTTTCCCTCCTTTACCCTTCGCCCACGACCTTAAAACACCTAAGGGGTCCCTTTTCATCATTTAACAAATAAAAACACATATTCTCTCTTCTCAAACTTACAAGCAAGAGAAAAGATAGGGTTTCAAAGGCTTGATTGTCTAAGCTTCAAATTGTCATTTCTCTTCCAAATTCCTTGGTGTTTCAGGCATGTATCTCTTACCTAAATTGTTTTTATACAAAGTATGTACATTATTGTTAGTCATATTGTTGTAATTGTTTGATTTTTAATGTGGGTTGAGGGATTTGGAATGGTTATTATGTGAATTGGTTTCCTGTGGGTTTGAATTGGTTAGTCATGCTATTTCTTATGGTTTTGAATCTAAATGTGTGCATGGTTGTGGGAATTGGAAAAGAGAATATGGTTTTCCATAATTTTATGGTTTAATGGTTTTGGAATTTGCTTTAAACTTAGCCCACCTTGTGAAATTGGTTTTGAAATATGGATATATATATAATCTACTTCACTTTTAAAACTTCAAGATAAAAATAGTTTGAAAGATCTTGGTGGCCATTGATTGATTTTAAATTGGAACTTTGGAGTCTTATGGCTAATTAGTTTGTTTTGACATAATGGAATTTGTTTTCTAGCATAATTAATTTGTATGACGATACCATTTGGTAAATGCCTTAATGGATCAGTCCATTGTTAAATGGGTGGGTTATGTGAAAATATTCTAATTGAAGTTAAAAGGGGTTGTGTAGCTCGCCAAGGAAGGTGGAGGTCCTGGGGAAACCAATACTTGAAACCATATTTGCGAGTGTAGCAATCTTGGTAGTCATATGCATAGTTCACAATTTATGCATATATATTTTGAAATGTTTGGAGCCTGAATAGCATTGGTCCTTTCTTGGATTTCTCTAATTCATACAACTAACACACACTGAGGCCCTTACGGTGGGGGAGACAAATCCATATAGCCCGTGGGAGGTTTAGGACGATTAGAGCTATACATTTAAGGATAATGTTTTCAAATCTCATGTTTAAACCTTGTATTCTATCCCAGTATCTTTTATATATGTATATATATATATACATATGTATGTGAACATGTACATTGAGATTGGTTTTATTTTGCAAAATGGCATTATATTATGCCTAATCCTGAGTTAGATGCTACCTTGCACCTCGTTAACGATCCCCAAATGCTACATAGTTTCATGATGTAGAGTCCATAGGGTTATTCGATTACCTTTTGTAGATTTAGGTGATTCTGGTTCATCAGTTGGACTGTATTGAAGTTGTGAGACTCTATCTTCCAGAAGGTAGGACATATTGTTGCTTTCTTTATGAATATTTCCCCTTTTTATGTTCTATTTTAGGCTATAAATTTTGGTTTCATGAAATTCCCTAACTCTCAATTTACTTGTATTTTAGATCATTCCTTCCTAGGTATGAAGTATGCTATATATTAATTAGAAGAACTCTAGCGGGCCCTCTATCTAACCTGAGGATAATATGGATGGAACTCTCCGTGTGTATGGAGTGCTGACCCGATCTAGGTTCCCTACTCCTAATTGTACTACCCTATGTGAAGGTCTACTAATTCCCATAAGTCCTTCTCGGGCTTCCTGAGATGATGATACTCATGTACAGATGCCTCAGGGTGATATTTCTAATACGGAGTTTTGTTGATCCATTCATTTTCTCACTTAGTTGAGGACCTCTCAAACTCGTCAGTCAAATTAGTTTGGTTCTTTTGCTCATTTTTTTGAGGTCACTATAGTTGGAAAGTTTATGAGGGTGAATCCCCCAATCTTTATAGGCTCTAAGATTGAGGAGGATCCACAATGATTTGAGGATGATATGGAGAAAATATTTAGGGTGATGCATTCCACTGATTTTGAAGGTATGAAGTCTGCTATATATTAATTGAAAGATTTAGCTAATTAGTGGTATGAGGAGTGGTAACAGTTGAGGGGTGAAGATGCAGAGCTGCCATTATGGGTTGAGTTTTTTGGTGCCTTTCTTGATCATTTCTTTCATCAAAAGTTGAGGAAAGCTAAGGACAAAGAGTTTTTCAATTTAAAGTAGGGTAAGATGATTGTGAAAGAGTATGCCTTGAAATTTTAGAAGTTATCTTGCTATGCTCCAGAGTTGGCATCTAATCAGAGGTCTAAGATGAGAAAGTTCATTTCAGGGTTGTCCATGACTTGATATTTGAATGCAAGGATATTTTGTTAAATAATGATATAGAAATCTCTAGACTTGTAGTTTATATGCAGCAAGTAGAGGATGAGAAGAAGAGACTGCCAGAGATGGGATAAAGGCAAACGAAGAAGTTTAGGTATTCAAAGTAGGGTGCGAATTAGTAAAATATTTGTAGGGATGGTAGACAGTGGACTAAGAAGAAGACTTAGGGAAATTCTAATTCATATTCCTTGGATGGTGCTCTATGTCCTAAGACATTTGGTAATCATCATTTCCTAGCTAATAGTGATTCTATGGAATAGAGTGCATAATCTCAGGTTAGTGAAGCCCAGTCATCCTCACCATATCCTCCTTGTAGATTTTACAGTCAGCTTCACTGTGGGTATTATGATAAGAGAAGAAATTAGTGCTTTAATTATGGTCAGCTTGGTCAAATGCAGTGAGACTGACCTACAACTAAAGTTTCCATGAAAGATAATAAGGTCCCGATTGCTACTACTTCAGCTCCAGAACCAAAGGATGCCACTTTAGGTAGCGACACTGGCCAAAATTGTTTTTATGATCTTGATACTCGTTAGGAATCTGAGGCATCTCCTGATATTATCATTGGTATATTACAACTCTTCTCTTCTGATATGTATTGTTTGCTTGACCCAGGATCTACCCTTTCTTATATGACCCCTTATGTGGCTGTCATTTTGGTTTTGGTACTAAAATTATTTTTGACTCCTTCTCTATGTCTACTCCAGCTAATGATTCTATTTTTTCTAGAAAAATCTATAGGGGTTGTGTGGTGTCTATCTTTAATAAAGAGATATTGGTGGATTTAGTAGAGCTTGATATGATAGATTTTGATATAATCTTGAGGATGGATTGGCTTCATTCGTGCTACGCTTCTCTAGATTGTAGAACCTGAAAGGCTAGTTTCTAATTTCCAAATGAATCAGTAATTGAATAGGAGGGAAGCTCTTTAGTACTCAAAGGGAGGTTTATTTCCTACATTAGATCACGAAGGTTGATTTCTAAAGGTTTTTGTATCACCTAGTTTAGGTTATGGATTTTAATTCTGAGGGTCTCACTTTGCATTTTGTCCTTGTGGTTAATGAGTTTCCTGAGTTGTTCCTTGACGATCTCCCTAAAATTTCTCCTAATAGGGAAATAAATTTTAGGATTGATCTTCTACTGGATACCTATCCCATTTCCATTCATCCTTATAGGATGGCTCCGGTTGAGTAAAATAAGCTAAAGAAGCAGTTAAAAGATCTTCTTGATACTGGTTTCATCTATCCTATCATTTCTTCTTGGGGTGCTCCTATGTTTTTCATGCGTATTAAGGATGGGTCCCTTCAGATGATTATAGACTATCATCAGCTGAATGAGGTTACAGTGAAGAATAAGTATCCTCTTCCTAGAATATAAGCCTTGATCAAGTTGTAAGTTACTCATGGTATGTGTGGTTATGTTTCTTTTGGTGTCTAGTTTTAAGGACTCCTCATATGGTAGGGTTTGGTTAGGATGGTATTTTCTTATTATGGCCTAGGTGGTTATTGTGAAGTACTTCGTGACTATAGTACCGTGTCTTGCCTCTAGAATCTTGCCTTGTGAGGAATGGATAACTCTTGTAATTTGGTTTCTTAAATGACTTTTTTTCTTGATCTAGGGTTGTAGTGGCTTTGAAAGTGTGGTTATGTTTCAAATTAAGAAGTGTAAAAGCCCCTAAGTAGGGGAGAGTCTAGGGTGACTACCAAAGTTAAGGTTTTGGAAGGTAAGGTAAGGTTGTTGTCATGGGAAATGGTTTGGAAAGGAATTGGTGGTGAAAATCCTTGTGGAATGATAGAGAATGCCAGATCGTTTGATATATACATTATACAGTGGGTATATAAGTCATAGTCTTAAATGTATTGATTGAAAGATATACCAATAGTTGTGTTGGGTACTTGAGACATGTTATAGGGCATGGTTTTATGAATTGTTTCAATAGCCTAGTAGTTATGGTTTTAGATGTTCAATTATATGTTGGGGGTTTCAGTTATAGTGGTTGGATATGGTTTGTCCATGTCCTTTACTCGTGGTTTCCATATTATAATGGTAATGGAAGCAGAGTGGTGTTTTGGGATAGATGTAAGGAGTAGATCCTGGTGTCCTAAGTTAACTCCTTTTAGCTTTGGATAGGCTTGAAATGGAGGCGGTGTATAGCTAGACTCAAGCTCTCGTAGTTATGTGTCTTGGTAAATTCGATGTTTAATTGGACTTTCCCTTGGATGATTCAATTCAGTCGGTATTCTATAAGTTTGCATTAGGGTAAGGTATGGATAGTCCTTGGTTGGTTCCTTTGGGTGGTATTGGTATCTCAGATTTCTTGTTCATTAGGTAGGTCCCAATGAGGATCTTAGATTAGAAAGATCACCGGTTGCAAACAAAAGGTGTGGCTTTGCTAAAGGTTCCACGGTGGAATCAAAAGTCCGAGAAAGCCATTTGGGAAGCGGAAGGGGACATAGAGTCCAAGTGTCTGTGTCAGTTCTTTATTCTAGAAATTTGTACGTAAGGTGTATGATCTTCAACACGTTTTTTTTTTATAACTTTGTTGAAGATGAAGAATTATTCTTGTTGCATTTTTTACCAACTTAGTTAGAGGTTGGAATGAATGTATTGGGGGTTTAAATCATGTTTGGGGTATGTGATGATCTCTAACCTTTGTTTACGTCCTTGTCTTCTATTTTTTGTTTAGGGAATGATGAGTGTTAATGTATTCTTGTTCTTACCCTTACCCTTCATTCGAGGATGAATGATCCTAGTGGGGGAGACTAAAACACCCCATGCCTTGGACCCTTGCAAAATTTCCTTAGTTATAGACTTACTAGGCTTGATATGACTCAAGGGTTATAATCGTACCCTTTGATATGAGTTAAGGGGGATTGGTGGTTCACTCGTACACTAGGCAGTGTGTTTGGTGTAGCTACTACCCAATATACGACACATCTTAGTATGAATCATCCAGGAATAAATGAGTGGTGCAAGGCAAGTCGTATGGTGCTTGTTTAAAATGTCTTGTGGAATCGGCTCAAGGTACGGTTTGTGGGTACGATTTTGTACACAACTTGTACCCTTAGGTATAAGTTAAGGAGGTGTCAATCATATAGAAATCAGTAGGTAGGGTCTTGGAAAGATCTTGGGTATGAGTTGGTGTACCACTCGTACCCTAGGATATGGATGGTATAGGTGTGTCATACCCATATATATGGATTGTTTTCAATTTTAAGTCAAGGGTAGTTTGGACATTTCCTACTTCAAATCCATTATGTCCTCATGTGTAACGCCCCAGAAAACGGGTCCCGGAGCATCACACGGTGCTTGAGGCTACGAGTATCCCCAAGTTAACCCTTTGAGCCATTTTCATTCAGTTCAACACAAATCAAAAAGGTTTCCATAAATAACCCTCAAATATCAACAGAGTAATCATCATCCAAGAATAAAAGAATTTCAGAAAGATAACAAAATACGACTTATTGGTCAACTCCCAACATCTATACTAGTTTGACAAGCCTCTAAGAAAATTAATAAAACCAGCGAGCCATTAAAACATGCCCCAACGGACTCATACTCAGTTATCAAAATGTAAATAATTCTGTGAAACCAACATCAGACATAACGTCCTCGGAACATGAGGACTCACCACAATAGAGGATGTAGAACAGCGTGTCCAAAGAATCACTGTCGAACCTAGAACTGAGCACCTGAACCAACATTCCGAGAAAATGCAGCCCATATCCGAAGATGTGGGTTAGTACCATAGAAAGGAACCGAGTATATGGGGGTGTATGTAGTTTTATAAACATCATCATCAAAAATATTTATAAGAAATATGCAGGATGTATGAAAGACTCACATAGCCTGAAGAAAATTATCATAATCATGAGAGGATGAAATAAGTACAATAACACATGTGAGTCATCATATAATTTGTCAATCACTTTCAGTTCATCAATAATATCAATTCTCATAATGTATATATCATTTAAATCTTTCGACAGAATAACTTTCACAATTCCACTTTCAAATCATTTCATCATTCACCATAGACACAAGGAAACACGCACGCACTGGAAGATCCTATAATCAATATAAACTATGTGAGCTACATGGAGTCCAACGTACAACCCACGTTGGGATGAGCCGTCCTATCCTTGCCATCAGAGTAGAACTATCGATATCAAATCCACACAAACTAGTGATCACTATACAAATCAGCCTCAGGCTCACTCCTATGGGGGCACTTAGTTCTATGGAAGTAAGGTCGCTTTATACCTCCCACTCGGTGCTAAAGATTTCTCCCGGACTTAGCTCAGATCATTTCAAAGACAATTCACAATAAAATAATTTCAGTAATATGTAAATATACATCGGGAGCCATCATGCTTCCCATCTATCAAAATCAACCACGTTGTCGATTTCTTTCACACTCGAGTTCAAAAAAACTCCATTAAGAACAAAAGGTCAAATCATTCAAAATATCTCAAATATTCAACATCAACGTGCTTATAACACAGACTTTCTCAAAAAACACAATTTCCAATGGGGATTCACGACCCAAATATCAAAATCATGATAAATATCATTCAACATTCATGCTTTATATCTCCGCACACGTAAATTCATCTTTCAAAATCATAAACATCAAGATTTAATAATAATCATCATAAGATATGAGTTCATTCTTCAAATTTGTAAAAATCAAATAAAAATCATGCCTTTGTAAAGAAAATTACTTTTGGGCACAAGAACGAAAAAGAGTTCGTATTGAAAAACCCCACATACCTTGAATGATGAACTTTAGATCGATACTCATTTTTGAGATGTTAATCATTCGTTAGAATGATGGTTCTTGGAGTTCCTGAACTAGGATCTTGGAATCTTGAATAAATTTGCAGAATTAATGGTGAACTTTGGAGGTTCATGAAGTTAGATGTAGGAGCTTAGAGTTTTCTTTTTGAGAGAATTTGATGAAATATAACATATAATGCTTCTAATAGGCTTTAATGTAGGGTTTGTATGGATTTTGGGTGAGGGAGAATGACCAAAATGCCCCTAAAAAATCAAATAATTCTCGAATCTGTCCATTGGTGGACTGTTTTGATAGTCTGAAGTAGATCAACCATAACGTTTTACTTCGCTATCCAAATTCGATGAAACCAATTTCATTAGAAAGATGACTCGCAGAGCTTTCCGTTTATATAGAGTAGATCACCCAAATCATTATGTATAAGGAATTATGATCATTTAAAGTTGGATCCAAAATACACCAGGCCTCAGTACTTTTTCCTGCATGTTTTACTGTTTACTACTATTCACAGTTCGATCAAAATGTTCATAAATCGTCGCTCGGGTGTCCATTTTGGATGATCCACATATAGTTGGAAAGCTTATTTGATACTCTACGCAATGGTGGTTCATAATCTAAGACATTCCACTCGAAAAATTTGTAATTAATTCTATAAGATAGAACCCAACACATTTACACACAAATTTTCAATGAAAAATTTCCCGGGGTATTACATCATCCCCCCTTTGAAACATTTGTCCTCCAATGTTGCTAGACATAACAAGATTAGATAGGGAATAGAGCATACAGCTGAAACCATTCGTTAGAATCATCACCACATTGTTTGTCACTCCGAATGCAATATAGAATGCATAAATTTAAGAAACTACAGATGAACACATAATAAATGACCGCTAAACTGCTGCAACTTTTATCAAAAGAGCATGATTTAGGAAAGAATGGTACCTTCGGCTTAATCGGAGTTCGTGGAAAATAGGTGCAGGTACTTGGATCGCATATCCGCCTCAGCTTCCCAAGTTGCACCCTCAACAGATTGGTTTCACCATAACACCTTGACTAAGGGAACTTCTTTGTTCCTTAGTCTTCGGACACTGAAATCAAGAATCTCAACAGGAATCTCATGAAAAGAAAGATTTTCTTTAATGTCAGCACTCACAGAGGAATCAACTACCACATCATCGCTAATATGCTTTCTAAGCATGGAGACATGGAATATTGGATGAACAGAGGACAACTCGGAAGGCAACTCAACCTCATAAGCTACTTTACCAACACGGCTAAGAATTTTGTAAGGACCACTATAACGGGGACTAAGCTTCCCCTTCTTTCTGAATCTCTTCACCCCCTTCATGGGTAAAATTTTCAGATACACTAGGTCACCAACTTCAAACTCAAGGTCTCTCCTTCTAACATCCGTATACAACTTCTGATGACTCTGCGTAGTTTCAAACTTTCCCTAATCAACTTAACTTTTTCCATAGCCTCAAATATTGAATCAGGACCACTCATAGCCTCTTCACCCACCTCGAACCAACCTATGGGTGATCTACACTTCCTCCCATATACGGCTTCAAACGAAGCCATGCCAATACTAGAGTGGAAACTGTATTGTAAGCAAACTCTATCAACGTTAAGTGATCATCCAACTTCCCTTAAAGTCAAGTGCACAAGCTCTCAACATATCCTCTAAGGTCTGGATGGTACGCTCAGCCTGACCATCAGTCTGTGGATGAAAAGCAAAACTCAAAAGTACTTGGGTACCAAGACCCTTCTGAAAAGCTTTTCGAAATTGCAAAGTAAACTGAGTACCCCTATCTGGAATGATAGACAAGGGAACTCCATGTAGTCTGAATAGATCTCAGATATACAATCTAGCATAATCCTCAGCAGTATATGAAGTATGAACAGGCAAGAAATGAGCATACTTAGTCAACCTATCAACCACAACCTAAATGAAATCATGATGGAATCGGGAAGGAGGTAAACCAATCACGAAGTCCATATTTATCTCTTCCCTATTCCAAGTAAGAATACTAAACTCTTGCATCATACCACCAGGTCTTTGGTGTTCAACCTTAACCTGTTTGCATGGTGCACACTTAGCTACAAATGCTGCTATATCTTTCTTCATGCCACTCCACCAATAGATATCCCGCAAGTCTCGGTACATCTTGGTGGCACCAGGATGAATAAAATATCGTGTCTTGTGCACTTCAGCCATAATCCTCTATCTCAGATCATCAACATTCGATACACATAATCTACCTTACAATCTCAACACACCATCTCCCCCTTGGGTGAAAACCTCTACTTTGTGGTCCTTGACTGACTCTTTTAGTCTGACCAGACTAGCATCTAAGAATTGCTTTTCCTTCACTTCTGAAATGAAGGAGGATTCGGAACTACTCTGACCCTATAGTACCTTCAGTAGAGTCAAACAATCTAACCCCAAATCTATCCAAACGATGTGCATCACGAGCCAACTCTTTCTTACCTTCTATCAGATGCAAAACACTACCCATGGACACTCTACTTAAGATATTCGCCATAACATTGGCCTTTCCCTGATGGTACAACACAATCATATCATAGTCCTTTAACAATTCTAACCATCGTCTTTGCATAAGATTTAATTCTCTCTGGGTAAACACACACTGCAGACTCTTATGACAGTGAAAACATCAACATGGACACCATACAAATACTGTCTCTAGATTTTCAAAGCAAACACAACAAAAGCCATTTCATGGTCATGGGTGGGGTAATTTTTTTCATGGGGTTTCAACTATCTAGAACCATAAACTATCACCTTACCCTTCAATATCAACATGCAACCCAACCCAACTCTCGAAGCATCACAGTACACCCCAAAACTATCAACACCATCAGGAAAATACAAAACAGGGGTTCAAGTAAGTCGAGTCTTCAACTCCTGAAAACTTATCTCACAAGATTCAGACCATAAGAACTTCACTTTCTTTTGGGTCAACCGAGTCATAAAAAATGCGATAGAGGAGACACCCTCAACAAAATGGAGGTAATAGCCAGCTAAACCCAAAAAACATTAGATATCAGTCGGAGAAATAGGTCTAGGCCACTTTCTAAAAGCTTTGGTCTTTTGGGGATCAAATCTAATACCCTCGGAAGAAATGATATGACCCAAAAAAGCAACTGACCTTAGCCAAAACTCACACTTACTGAACTTAGAAAACAACTTGTGATCTCTAAGGGTTTGCAAGACAGTTCGGAGATGATCAGAATTTTCATCCTCACTATGGGAGTACACCAGTATATCATCGATGAACACTATGACAAACATATCCAGATATAGTTTGAAAACTCGATTCTTGAGGTCCATGAAAGCTGCTGGGGAATTAGTTAATCGGAAAGACAAAACAAGAAACTCAAAATGGCCATAACAAGTTTAGAAAATGGTTTTCGAGATGTCACACTCCCTAACTTTGAGTTGATGATAGCCACAATGAAAGTCTTTCTTTGAGAAATAACTTGCACCTTGCAATTGGTTAAACAAATCATCTATTCTCGGAAGGGGGTACTTATTTTTTTATGGTGACTTTATTCAGTTGGCGGGAATCAATGTACATATGCAATGAGGTGTTCTTTTCAATACGTATTTTTGTTTTCTAAATTGGTTGAAATTGAGGAATAGTTCCTCTTACATCTTTGTTTTCTATCTTAGTTAGAGGTTGGAATAAAGTACTGGGGGTTTAAATTGTGTTTGGGATATATGATGTTCTGCTCATCTTGGTTTACATTTTTATTTTCTGTTTTTTGGTTGATGGAAAATTTGATGGGTGTTAATGTGATATGTAGTGCTTGTTCTTACCCTTACCCATCATTTATGGATGAATGATCCTAGTGAGGGAGACTGAAACACCCCAAGTCTTGGATCCTTGTAAAACTTCCTTGGTTTTGGACTTACTGGGTTTAGTACGACTCGAAGGTACCAATCATACCCTTGGATAAAAGTTAGGGGGAGGATTTATGGTTCACTTGTACACTAGTTAGTGTGTTTGGTGTAGCTATTTCCCAAGATATAACTAATCTTAGTATGAGTCATATAAGAATATACGAGTGGTGCAAGGAAAGTCGTTTGGTGCTTGTTTGAGTTATCTTGTGGAATCTGCCCAACGTGTTGTTCGTAGGTATGATTTGGTATGCCACTCGTACACTTAGGTACTAGTTAGGGAGGAGTGAGTCTTATAGAAACTATTAGGTAGGGTGCAAGGTCTTGTGTACGAGTTGGAGTACCATTCATACCCTAGGATACGAATGGTATAGGTGAGCGTACACCTGGACGTGGCTTGTTTTTAATTTTAAGTCAAGGGTAGTCCAGACATTTCATACTTCAAATCCCTTAGGTACTCACATTATATAACCCTTGGTGTCCTTTCATAACGGTTATTAAATGACGGAAACACTTCAAATACTCTCTCAAACTCACTCTTGAAGAGTGAGAGATAGGGTTTCTTCACGTGTTATTCAAAGGGATCAAGAGTCATGTTTCTCTTTAAAATCTTCTTGTATAAGGCATGTAATGCTTCCCTTTTTTTTAGTTTCAACTAAAGGCATGTGTATTGTGTTTTAAAATTTATTAATGAATCATGAATGGTGGTTTTTGAAATATATGTTGAGGGTTTTGATGCATAGGGTTTGGTATTGATTTAAACTATGTTTTTACATGTTTTTTGTAATGGTTTGCATATGTGGTACTTGTGGGTTATGGTTTAACAAATGGGTATTGAGTAACCCTAATTATGGTGGTTTATGCATTGGTTTTTGTCTTGGTCAATGTATGCCCTCAACATGTTTGATAAAATGCCAAGAAGAATGTTTTCACTCTATTATTGAACTTTCATTGGAACTCTTGCATGGTTTGGTTTGGTAATGAAACCCTAAATGGATATGTATGGTTTTGCACGGTTTAAATGGTTCAAATGATATCAATACTTTAAATGTTTGGCATGGTTATAAATGACTTTAAATGGTATAAATGGTGTACATGGTTTGGAAGGATTAAATGTTAAAGCCTTCGTGGTTATGAAATTGGTTATGCTTGTGGGGTACATTGGAATCGCCCAAGTGGTTTAATATGGTTAATGGAAGGGTACACGGGATCCCTTACACCTATACTTGGTTGGTTATGGATAGTACTTGCAAGTATAATCGGTTACCTTGGTTAATAAATGGTTAATAGATTAGTTAGTTTCTTTGAAATGGTTTTAATAGGAAATAATGGTAGGATGTGTAGCAAAGTCGTGAAAGGTGGAGGTCCCAGGGACACCAAAATTAGAAAGTCATATTTGTCCATGTGAGGTTTGGTCTTGGTGATCGTGTGCAAGATGACATACTTTATATTTAGGGGATTTATTAGTCATCCCTTATTTTCTTCCCTGGTCATCCGGCTTCATGCACAGGGTCCCTTTCATTAAGGGTAGCTGAACCCATATAAGCCGTGGGTGATTTAGGATAGCAAAGCTACACAGCCCAGGTAAAGGTTTTAAATTCAAGTTAAATTAGGTTCTCTTTCCAGACATAGATATATATGTGTGTGTGTGTCTGAATATATATATGTATATAGATGTGTGTGTATATATATGTATATATATATGTATATACATATATGTGTGTGTATGGTTTGTGTGCATATAGATGGTTTTACTTGGTTTTATAATTGGCATTATTCTATTATTATCCTGATTCCATGCTAGTATTCACCCACTAACCCATCTTTGGGCAGCTGTATACCCACGCTATGCAGGGACTGACCATTATACTTCTCATGCTTAGTGATCATATTTGGGGATAGTCGATGTTGTATTGAAGTAGTGAGCATCCATAGTTCGAAAGATATCTATTTTATGTCATGGTTTAGTTTATATATCTCTTGTCTTTCACAGGCTTTCTTTATTTGATATGGTCAGGGGCATATCCCGACTAGGTACTCTTTGATTGGTCTAGAGTCTTTATATAGACAACTGTGGACTTGGGTATGGTATAGATTGGTTATGTTTCATATATATACATATATTGGCTTATTATCTTGGTTTTTGGTCATGGTTTTGGCATTGGGTTGGTCAGACACTAGGTGGTTGGACTTGGTTGGGTTCGTCTTGGGTATAGACTTGTCCCAGAGTTACCACATTGTTAATATATCATCTTGTTATATGGTCGAAGTTTATCCTACTAAGGGCATGCTAGTTGATTGGGTTGGGTATTGGGGGTGGTCTCCAATCCCGGTTGGACTTGAGACTGCCCATTACAACAAGGCCCAGGTTCTGGTCGTGTCAACAAAACATCTAGGTTCAACAAATATGTATCATGATTTAAAAGAGTTCTATTGGTGGAATAATATAAAGAGAGATTGGAAAACCTTATGGTTATGTTTATGGTTTGTCATCATGTTAAGGTAGAACATTTGAGGCTCGGTGGCATATTTTAAGAGATAGAATTACCCATGTGGAAGTGGGAGGTCATCAATATTGACTGTAGTATGGGTTTTCTTCAGTGTCGAAATAGGTATGATTCAATTTTGGTCATTGTGCTAATTCTTCTCACTTCTTTCCTATAAGTACTAACTAGTCTAGAGAGGATTATGCCAAGTTATTTATTCAGGAGATTGTCAAGTTGCATGGAGCACTGGTGTCCATTATTTTAAACTGAGGTATATAGTTTAATTGTCACTTTTGGTGCTCATTTCAAATATGTTTGGAGACTAAGGTGAATCTTCCCTTAGAAGAAATATTAAGGGCTTGCATGATTGATTTTTGAGGTCGTTGGGCTGATTACTTTACTGTTCATTGAGTTTACATATAATAATTGTTATCATTTGAGTATTCAGATACCTTCTTTTGAGGCTCTTTATTATAGGAGGTGTAGGTCTCCTATTGTATAGTTTGAGGTTGGTGAGACTTGGTTGTTTGGTCTTGACTTGATTCACCAAGCCATGGAGAAGGTGAGGGTGTTTAGGGATAGGCTTAAGACTGCCTAAAAAGACCAAAAGTCTTATATGGATGTTAGGTGAAGGGAGTTGGAGTTTGTTGTTAATTATTAGGTATTCTTGAAAGTTTCTCCTATGAAGAGAATGATGCAGTTTTTTATTAAAGGGAAGCTCAGTTCCTATTATATTGGTCTATATTAGAATTGAACAGAGTTGGGAATGTTGCTTATTAATTGGAGTTGCCTGCGAATTTGGCTTCTATTAACTCTGGTTTACATGTGTCAATATTGAAGAAGTGTGTGGGTGATCCTTCCATGGTTGTTTCTATGGAGGATGTTGGTATCTCGGATTCCTTGCCTTATGAGAAAGTCCTGGTTGAGATTTTGCATAGGCAAGTCAATAGATTGAGGACTATGGATTTGGTTTTAGTAAAATTCCTTTGGAATAATCAGAAGGTAGAAGAGGCTACTTGGGAATATAAAGAGGATATAAAGTTCAAATGTTTGTTCTTGTTCCCCATGTAGGATGGCAAGTGCTTGAGGGATGTGTTCTCTTTTCGTTATTAAATGCTTTTTTTATTTTGCTCATGACGTTATGGTTGCATTCTTTCTTGTTATTGTTATAATAGGTGCCTTCACTCCTCATTTGGGGATGAATGATCCTGAGAGGAATGTGATACCCTAGGTTTTGGACCATAAATTTTTTGTAGTGATTATGCTCACTGTCTGAAGTATGGCTCAGGTGACTCGTCGTAGTCCCTCTTTACGAGTTGTATAGTCCCAATCATAGCCAAAGCATTGAGGTGGCCTAATGCTTCTATTTGGATCACAATTTGCCCCTCACGAGTCTTAAGGTCTGGTCATGAGTCAAAGGGTGTGACTCATAACCATTCCAGTGAGGTGGCCTTGAGTTTCTGCCTAGGCTACAAGTCTTGGAGATGATTCGTGATGCGTGACCATGAGTCATTACTTAACCCAAAACAACTAGGAGCAATTTTCCTGCATATTTTTATTAAGGGTTATTTGGTCTTTTCCTCCCATCACCCTTCACCCACGATGTTACAACACCTAAGGGTTCTTTTTCTCATCATTAGACAAATCAAAATACATATTTTCTCCTCTCTAACTTACAAGCAAGAGAAAAGCTCAAGTTTTAAGGACTTAATTGTCTAATATTTAAATTGTGGTTTCTCTTCTAAATTCCTTGGTGTTTATGGCATGTATCTCTTCCCTAAATCATTTTTATACAAAATATGTGGTTAATTTTTATATATGTAGTTGTAATTATTACATTTTGAATGTGGGTTGAAGGATTTGGAATGTTTAGTAGGTGAATTAGTTTCCCATTGTTTTGAATTGGTTATTTATGTTGTTTCTTATGGTTTTGAATCTAAATATCTACATCTGTATGGGAATCGGAAAGGGGGACATGGGTTTCCCTAATTTTATGATTTAATGGTTTTGGAACTGTCTTTAACCTCAACCCAACTTGTGAAATGGGTTTTGAAACATGGATATATACAAAATATACTTCACTTTTTAAACTTCATATTACATTAATCGCTAAACGGATAAAAATGGTTTTGAAAGCCCTTGGTGGACATGGGTTGATTTTGAATTAAAACTTTGGAGTCTTATGGCTAATTGGTTTGGTTTGGCATATGGAATTGGCTTGCAAGCATAATTAATTGGTATGATCATACCATTCAATAAATGCCTTAATGGATGACCCCCTGGTTAAATTTATGGGTTATGTTAAAATGTTTTAGTTGGGCTTAAAGGGGATTGTGTTGCTCACTGTGGAAGGTGGATGTCCAGGGTTGACCAATACTATAAACCACATTTGTTGGCATAGGGGCCTTAGTGGTCATGTTCATAGTTCACACTTTATATATATACATTTACGAATGGTTGGAGCCTCGATGGATTTGGCCCTTCAATGGATTTCACCGGTTCGTGCGGCTAAAAGGCACTAGGGCCCTTCTGATGGGGGAAGCCATACCCATATAGCCCATGGGTGTTTTTAGGATGATTAAAGCTTCACAGTCAAGGATAATGGTTTCAAATCTCATATTTAAACCATGTACCCTATCCTGGAATCATATATATATTTATATATATATATATAGGCATGAATGTGAACATGTACATTGGTATTGGTTTTATTTTGGAAAAATGCCATTATATTATCCGTTATCCTGAGTTGCATGCTACTGCTCAACTGGCTAACAGTCCCCGGATGCTACATCATTTCATGATGTAATGTCCTAGGGGTTCTTCGGTTACTTTATGCCAAGTTAGGTGATTTTACTTCGTCGATTGGACTATGTTGAAGTGATGAACCTCTATCTCTTAGATGTCTGGACATTTCATTGCTTTCCTTATGAGTATAGAAGTCCCATCAGTTTTATTTCATACTTTTGGATTGTCTTTTAGCCATGGTCGAGAGCATGTCCCGACCTAATTTGGTATTCTAATTGTAGAGGCTTTTGTGGACAGATTGTGGGTTGGTTATTGTTTATTGACTCTTAGTTCTATGTGAATACATTAACTATTTTATATTTATAATCTGGTTGTTTTCTACTGTTTACCATACTGTGTTCTGGTTGGCTAGGCTAAGAGAGTAGTCTCCGAATCTTAGAGGGCTTGAGATACCCATCACGACTAGGCCTGGGGTCAGGTTGTGACAGAGCAAGTAAAAGAAGAAAGAGAAGGTGGGAGAGAGAAGACATATGGGCACCTCGGGAAGCTAATGAGTAGGCATCACATGACCACTTGATCAAGGTCCAAGAGAAAGTAACAGGAGCTAGTAGCTCCTAATTAGGTGACATGATGACTGCAGCTGTAGCAGATGTGAGTGGGAACACAGTTTTGCCTCTCAAGATCCCACCTCCATAGTCCAATATTGATTTGAATGCCCTGAACACTATCGGGGATACTATTGGTAAGAGCGGGGCCCAGTATGAGGCAACTTCTACTTAGACGTCATGATTCGGCGCCTAGGGCACACAGGTATGTCTATAGTCCCTAGTTTTGATATTTTATTTTTGTAGTAGGGATAGTGCATCATCTTTAGCTGGGGTTAGGAGTGTACCACAATAGAAGGTTTTGTTGTTGTATTTCTTTTCCTATTGCTTTATCTTAGTTAGAATCAGTATGTCTAGGTTTTATATTTGTGTTTTTGATGTTTTTTGTGTTGTGATATGTTTGTATAACTTAAGAGTTTAATTAATAAACTTGGTGCAGTCTGATTTATATACCATTCTCATTTGTTTTTGTTTGAGATTTTAAAATGATACCCCTTTAATTTTATTTATATACCCATGCTTACCTATTTAGACCTGCTTTTGCTTGAGATTTTTGTGTTATGATATAGTGTGTGCATATAATGAGTTGTAACCAATGTAGGATCTAGACATTGCATTAAAACTTGTGATTAGATAGTTTGGTTGATCTAACATGAACCGAATAGGTAGCAATATACATGAAAGCCCTTAAGCTGTGAGTGATAAAAGTTCTTTACTTAATCGGCATGAGTTGTGTGATCTAGAACTTACCTGGTTAGTCACGTAACAAGTTTCATGGTAGGAGGTTAGTAAAGGATCATAGGCCATGTTTTACTTAGTCTACTTTAGCCTAAAAATCCAACCAAATAAAATAAGTATCCCTTGATCCCAAAAAATTTGAGTCTTACATCAAGCTTCTTTTTTCCTAACACCATTCACCTTCTTGTTTCTAATACAATGATCCTTTTTTGGACCAGTTCCCTCCTTGGACACTGTCTACCTCAACTAAGAAAAATTGACTAAGATGAGGGTGGATATTATTGGGGTGTGTAGCTAAATGTGGGTATGATGAAGAAAGTTAAGGAAAAAAGAAAGTTGTTTGACTATAGGAAAAATAGTCATTCTAAAAGAATGTATAATAAATAAAAAGTTAAGATGAAAAGAAAAGCGTATCCAAACCTCAAAACAGAAAATGAAATAAAAGAAAAGGGAGAAAGGAAAAGGGAGCTAGTTAAGTGGAGCCAAAAGTAGTGTAGTTCCAATAAGGACTAAGTCACTAAACCCAAAAAGTATACTACCTAGCCCAAAACCTATGTTACAAGACTAAAAAACCTATAGTGATCCTAATTCGACTATTCCATAGCCTCACTACTTTGTAAGAGTGAGAGATTTGACACAGTCCCCATGTTTGATATTATTTTTCCATATATTGAGTGAGATGGGACTTCTTTGGCATGAGGTGATTATTGCTTATGTATGTAGTGGAACAATTGTCGTGCTTGGTTTTATGGTTACAAGGTAATGCCATGTCCTGATCCCGTTGTGTTGGAGTACTTGTTGGCATATGTACTGCAGTGAGTTTCTTTTATTCTAGAAAAATTTTGGAGGGTGTAGGATAACTTTGATGGTTTTAACGGGTAGTGTGAAGGACTGTAAAAAAAAAGAGGGGTGGCCTAAACATTTTGAGTTTTTCTCTAGAGTTAAGCGGCTTACTTAAACTAGGAGTATTGTTTGCCTGAGGACACACAAACATTCTAAGTTGAGGGTGCTGATGTTTCATTAAATTATGACACTTATGATGCTTAAAATAAAGAATTCTTGCTAATCCAAAGTTATTTTTATATATAGATGATATGTTTTATTCAATTTTGCAGTAAAATAGGGTCAAAAGTGAGTAAAATGGGACAAGAAAGAAAAAGGCACCAAATAGCAGTCTTCTTCTTGGACAACAGGTCATTGGGTAACACTATGACACGTCATCCAACTCTTAGGGTCAAACTACAAGTCAGAGTGAGAGACATTTTGAGCAAAAGAGGAACAAAAGACCTGAAGGGTACATTTGGTGATTCATAGGGTCTGGGTACAATGAGTAGTAATCCTTATTTTAAGCATGTAGAGGAAAATTTCTTAATCTTGAAAGTTTAGCTAGGGACCTATAAGTCAGGCTATGACTTGTGTAGTAACTAGTTGAATCATCACTAACCATATAGAGCCTAGGAAACAAAGCTGACAATGAGTCGTCATCAGTCCAAATGACTCATTGTCTGAGATGTAGTCACTACCGACCTGTGTGAGCCTATTTTGTTTTGTAAAACTATGGTGTAACTATAAATACCCCTTTGAGTTTTTATTATTAGTTTATACAATTTATACACTTATTACATTGTTTTTGAGTTTTTAGATACACTTTTGATCTTGGAATTCTTGTTCTTGGTTTTTAGTGTTTGATATGAAGTTGAGATTTTGATTTTCATTGTTATTATTCATAATATCATTTGTATACTTTAAATTATGAATACTATATGTGGTTTTGTAATCATGAACAACTAAACCCCATATCTAAGGTTGTAGTAACCTTAATGGATTGACAAAATAGAGGAAGTGTTAAGTCATACTAAATAGGTGTTCATGCATATATTATGGTTTTTGTTACTTTGATTGCCTTATCAATTGTTTCAAACATTAGGAACTCACATGTATTTGACACTAACTCGATAAAAAGGTAAAGATTGGGAAAAGGAGATCATAATAGTAATTTGAAGCTACAACTTTAATCTAATTAACTTGAGACCTCGTGGGGATTATTAATCTGGGATCCAGAAAGGGTTAGTAATGCGATACTCTGAGACCTACTGGATATGAGTAAAATTTACCCATACCATTGTCGAGATATGGATAGTTGATAAAAAACTTGTTAGATTCTTCATGCAAGACACCAAAATAGTTTGAAGAGCTCGATAAGTCTGTGGAGTTAAGAATTAAAAGGGGGAACACAATCCTAGTATCATCTAATACTAATAACAACCCTATTTGCCAACTTTGTTACTATTATTATTTTTCTTTCACCTTGTTGGGTTTTGTATTTGAAAACTGATCATATTATACTCTTAAGAGGTGTAAATTGGTCAACATCACCATCATTAGGGGAACTAAGAGTGCCTACTTTTGGTTAAGGCTAGGGTGTGATTATAGTTGGTATCCAGAAGGATTCATCCTTCGGGAAATGTTATAGATGTGTCCTTCTATCAAGTTATTATGGAGGCATGTGCTCTTTCAAGAATCGAGGTGAATGTGGGGACATAAATTTGGGTGAGTGGCAGTATTTGTACACTAGGGAAAGGTTGGCGGGAGATATTTTCTTGTCTTTCTTAGTCACTACATTATATAATAAGGTTGATTTGCCTCATGATATTTAATATACTATAGAAGAGTGTAATATGTCATATGAGATATTGAGATGTAAGGGCATACAAGGATGGATTACAAAGAAAATGAAGTGGGGAAAGAAGCCAAGTGTAAATGGGCTGGTAGGGTTGGAGAGTCAAGTACCCTTTCTACTCAAGATCATGCATATCTTGGTAGTTGAAAGGCCTATCTTGATATTGTTCAGGGCTACATAGAAGTACTCATCTCTTCCCTCCTAGGTTAGCTCCTTTGAGCTCAACTACCTCCGTAAATCTATCCTAAGAATACGTTGAGCTCCAAAGAAAGATAGATGAGTAGAAGAAAAAGTGTTGCTCACATGACCGTATTCTAGTGAGGATGTGGAATATGGTATAGGTGTGTTCAAGTGTTCCTCTAAAACACCCTAGGTTTTGACCCTTAGAAAAATTTTGTAATTTTTAGTTTGTGGATATAATACGATTTGGGGGTACTAGTCATATGATAGGGTACGAGTTAGGTGACCCAGTCATATATTATCTAGTACTAGGTGGTTGAGTTTTTTGAAAAGGTATGACTAGGTGGGTACAAGTCGTATGGTTGGTGATGGGTCATTGGTTTGAGTTTTCCTTTACTTAATCTTAAACTTAGTAACTTAACTTGGATCTGAGTATGAGTGGCTCACCATAAGTCATGAGGATAGGGTATGAGTTGCATAGAGCAACTCATATATTGGACAGTGTTCAACCCCTCATGATTCTGCCTAGGTATAATTTCATGGTACTAATCAGATGGTTGGGTTTGCTTGGATGGTCGTATGTTGGATAATATTGAGGTCCAAGGGGAGGCCTAGGGTACGAGTGTGGATACCACTCATATGATAGGGTACAATGTGTATGGTGTTGTCGTACCATTCGACGGGGATTTTAAGCATTTAAGTTGGGGGTAATCTGGATATTTTGCCCCCTCTTAACCTCTTAGGACCCCATGACTTAAAAAACTCCTGGGACATCATTTAACCTATTTGTAATCACTTAATCTCTCTTAAAATACTCTCAAATTCTCTCAAGGCTTTTGGGTCAAGAAAAGCTAGGGTTTTATCAATAGGAACAATTTAGAGCTTACAAGGGTATTTTTCTCTGGTATCTTCTTAATCTAAGGCATGTTACTACTCCCTCATTGTTAATTCTAACTAAAGGCATGCTTCATGAATTATTTTCATAGAATAAATGTTGTATCGTTTTAGGTTTTAGATTATATGTTGGGAGTGTTAGTTACAATGGTTGGTTATGGTTTTCCCATAATGGTTTTCATATTACTATGGTTGTTTGAATATTTGGTTGTATGGGAATGGTTTATTGGTACTTGGTTTTGGCTTTGGAAATACTATGCCCCCCAAACATGTTTGATAAAATGCCTATAAGAATTTTTTTGGTTAAATTGTTGGACATTCATTAAACTATGCATGGTATAACTTGATAATGGAACCCTAAAGGGTTTAGAATTGTTAAATGGTAAGATTTTGATGGTTATGGTTGGTATAATTGAAAGACTTGCGTGGTACAAGGGAATCCCTCAATAAAGCATAATAATGATCACTTGTGGGGTACATAGGATTCCCCTAAGTCAACTTAGTAATGTATTCTATGGGTACATGGGAATCTTCTCTACTTAAAAGGGATGGATAAGGAAATTACTTGGAAGATATAGTCGGTATGACAATACCACTACTTATGGCCTTGGTTAATTGTAAATTGATTGGTGGTTTGGTTATGTGGTAATTGTTTTAATTCGGCAATAATGGTGGGGTGTGATAGCTAACTGTGAAGGATTGAGTCAGAAGGCCAGACACAGAAAACTCATGTTTATCTACATGAGGATAGGTCATGGAGACCTCATATATAATTCTTATGGGGTATACGGAATTCCCTTAAGTACACCTGTACATTTGTATCATACAGAGCAAAGGGTACTTAGGAATCCCTTACACCTATGGTATCTCCAGTTCATGCGGCTACACGCATCGAGGCCCACGTCAGTGGGTAGTTTTAGGGTGGTTAAGCTACACATACCCAAGTTAATGGTTTTAAAGCCATGCAAAACCTGACTCTCTTTCCCAGCATGGTTATATATGTAGGTATGGTTGTGAATATATATAGTTGGTTTACTTGGTTTTAAAGGTTGGCATTATTTTATCCTTATCCTGAGTGCATGCTACTGTTCATCCACTAACCCATCTTCTGGCAGTTGTATCCTGACGCGATGCAAAAATCGGCCATTTTACTACTCTTGCTCAGTGATCAGGGATCAACTATTGAATTAAAGTGGAGATCTTCCATATTCTGAAAGGCTCCACTTTATGTTATAGATGTTTTACATACTTTGGTTATTTCATAGACATTTGTTTTGGCTATAGTTTGGGGCATGTCCCAACTAGATATTGTTTTATTTTTGGTTAGAGGCTTTGTGAAACTACTATGGGTTGTTATGGGCAGTGTCGACAGTCGTTTCAGCCTTAGTATTTGTATTGGTATTGGTATTGGGGATGATACCGGATGACTGTATTTATGATTATTCCATCTTATTATGTTATGGACTCATACTTTGTTACTATTTTTGTTTTGGTATGGTTATCAGTTGGGTATTAGATGGTTGGAATTTCTTGGGTTGGTCATGATTATAGACCTATCCCAGAGTCTAGAATTGTACAAAATGCTCTTTTTTTATATATTTTGAATTTATTCAACTCAGGGTACATGTTTGGAGGTTGGGTTGGGTAAAAGGGGTGGTCCCCGATCTTGGTTGGACGAGAGATGCCCATTACGACAAGGCTTCAGTTTGGGTTGTGTCAAGTTTGTATCAGAGCTTTAGGTTCATGACTAATTGGGATTCCACAAATTCATGTTTAGTAGAGTTTCTTTTAAGGGTGTGTAGCACGCCACACTCATAGGAGAGAGGCTACAAGGCATTAAGGAAATATTTCTCTTCTTTGTGTTCTATTTTCAAGCTAGAGTCTAAGCTCTGGAAGCTTCTCTAATTCCTATTTGTTTGCCTTTCAGATCATTCCTCGACTATTTGATGTACACAAAAATTTCTTTTCCTCAACCGGGGACAATTTTGATGGGACACACTCTTCTTATAGGATCCATACTTAATCTAGGGTTCCATTCCCTTATTTCTCAGGAGTTTCACTAGTTCATCCTATTCATCCTTAAGTAGACGGGATGAATGTAGAGTTTCATCAGTCGATCCATGTGATTACTCAGTTGGTAGCTTCTCAAGCTAAGCAGGGTGTATCTGGTATTGCATCTTGCAAGGCCATAAAGGTTGGCCAATTCATAAGGTTGAATCCTCCAACTTTTAATAGTATTAAGGTCGAGAAGGTTTATCAGAGTTTTTTGGATGATATGGAAAAGATCTACAGTGTCATATAGGCCATGAATGTGGAAGGGGTAAATTTTGTTGCCTATCAGCTAAATGATATAGCATACCAATGGTATGAGGAATAGGATCAAGCAAGGGGTGAGGTTGATGAGTCATCTCTGTGGGAGAATTTCTCTAATTTATTTTTGGACTATTTTTTTCCTCAGGATTTTAAGGAAGCGAAGGTGGAGGAATTTTTAAATCAAAAATAGGGGAAGATGTCATCAAGGAATATGCCTTGAAATGTCACTAGTTGTCTAGGTATGATCCATAATTAGTGTCTAATATGAGGTCCAAGATGAGAAATTTTGATTTAGGATTGTCTCATGAGTTGATCATTGAAAGTAAGACTTTACTACTGATCAAAGACATAGATATCTCTAGGTTGGTTATTCATATGTAATAGGTAGGGGAGGAAAAGATAAAGAGGGTTAAGGTAGGGTAAAGGCCAGGTAAGAAGTTCAGGCTCTCTGAGTAGGGTAGAAAATACCAAAGTGGTAGGGATGGTGGTAAGTGGCAAAAGAAAATATGGGGGAGTTATGGTTCTTTCTACACTGCTAGTGCTCCCTACCCAAAGTAGTTAGGAGATAGTCATCAATAAGGTATCAAAAACATCAGGGCACAGGGTGCCCAATCTCAGGCTAGTGGGGTACAGTCATCCTCATCTTGTCCTCTTTGTAAGTTCTATAGTCAGTCGCATTGGGGTTTCTATGATGAGCGGAGTCACATGTATTTTAAATGTGGTCAGCCAGACTATATGCTTAGAAATTGTTTGGTTTGTAAGGTTTCTTCATAGGCGACTCCAATTGCCTCTTCTTCTACTCTACACCTAGGGGTGCTACTTTTATATCTATTTTTTCTTCTGGTATCGTCAAAGGATGGAATAGGTTATATGCTCTTGCGTCCCAACAGGAGTCTGACCCATCGCCTGATATCATGACTGGTACGTTACAACTCTTTTTGGATGACTTGTATTGCTTAATTAATTCGAGGTCCACTCTATCTTATGTGACCCCATTTGTGGCTGTGTATTTTGGTTTTGATTCCAAGGTTATTTTGGATCCATTTTCCATTTCAACCTCGGTAGGTGACTCTGTGGTTGCTAAAAGAGTCTATATAGGGTGTGTAGTATCTGTTGATAGTAAGGAGACTTTGGTGTATTTTTTTGAATTAAATATGGTGGATTTTGATGTCTTTCTGGGGATGGATTAGTTACACTCGTGATATGCATTCTTAGATTATTAGACCTATAAGGTTATGTTATGGTTCCCTGGTGAACTGGTTATGGAATGGGAGGGTGGTTCCCTTGCTCCTATGGGAAAGTTTATATCATATCTTAGAGCTCGGAGGATAATCTCTATAGTGTGTCTCTATCATTTGGTCTAGGTTAAAGACTCTAACTTGGAAGGTTCTTCCCTGTATTCAGTTTTGGTGGTAAATAAGTTTCCTAAAGTTTTCCTGGATGATCAACCTGGTGTTCCTCCGAATAGGGAGATTAAGTTTGGGATTGATTTGGTTCTGGACACTTATCCAATATCTACTCTACCTTATAGAATGGCTCTAGCTGAGTTGATAGAACTCAAGAAGCAACATAAGGATATCTTGGATAAGGGTTTCATCTATCCTAATATATCCACGTGGGGTGAACCGATGTTATTCATGCATAAAAAAGATAGTTCTCTTTGGATGTGTATTGATAATTAGTAGTTGAATAAGGTGATGGTTAAGAAAAAGTATCCTCTTTCATGAATAGATGACTTGTTTGATCCATTGGAAGGTGCCAAATTATTTTCAAAGATAGATCTTTGATTTGGGTATCATCAGCGTAAGATTAGGGAGTTGGATATCCCTAAGACAGCTTTGCCTACCCAGTATGGGCACATTGAGTTCTTGGTTATGTTATTCAGTTTGACTAATGCCTCGACAATATTCATGGATTTAATAAATAGGGTATTTCATCAGTTTTTGGATCTATTTGTCATTGTGTTCATTAATAGCATCTTGTGTACTTTAAGAGTAAGGTGGATCATTCAAATCATCTCTGTGTGGTGTTGTAGACCTTATAAGAGCAGCAGTTGTATGCTAAATTCTCAATATGTGAATTCTTATTGAACACTATAGCTTTTTTAGGTTATATTTCTAGTAAGGGGATTATGGTAAATCCACAAAAGGTGGTGGTGGTTAAGAAGTGGCCTAGACCTACGACTCCAACCAATATTTAGAGCTTCTTGGGTTTGGTTGGGTATTATAAGAGTTTTATGGAGTGTTTTTCAATGATGGTTGTACCATTGACTAAGTTTACTCAGAAAAAGGTAAGGTTCTCTTAGTCAGATGCTTGTAAGGGTAGTTTTGAGAAGCTAAAGGATAAGCTAACTTTGGTTCAAGTTTTGACTTTGTTGAAAGGCAATGAGGGGTTTGTGCTTTACTGAGATACATCTTTGGTGGGACTTGATTGTGTTTTAGTGCAGCATATTAAGGTGATAGCCTATGATTCTAGGAAGTTAAAGGTACATGAGAGGAATTATCCTACTCATGATTTAGAGCTTTTAGCAGTGGTATTTGCATTGACAATCTGGTAGCACTATTTATATTGAGTGCATGTGGTCATCTTTTCTAATCATAAAATTCTACAGTATGTGTTCACTCAGAAAGAGCTTAATCTCAGGCCAAAAATATGGATTGACCTTCTCAAACACTATGATATGAGTCTTCTCTACCATCTAAGTAAGGCTAATGTTATTGTTGATGCTCTTATCAAGTTGTCCATAGGTAGTTTAGCTCAAGTGGATAAGGAGAGGAAGGAGTTGGTGAAGGATATTCACTACTTGGCTAATCTTAGAGTTCTCTTTTTAGACTTTGAGAAAGGTGGTGTGTTGGTACAAAAAGTAAATCATTTGTCTCTTGGTGCAGATATCAAGAAAAAGAAAGTGCTAGATCCTGTCTTGATGAAAATCAATGGTGATATAGGTGTGCAAAATGTAATGGTGTTTGAGATCAATGGTGATGGTACCTTGTGATACTAAGGGAGGTTGTGTGTTCCTGACATTGATAGCTTGCGAGAAAGGGTATTGGTTGGGGCATATGAATCCAGTTATGTTGTTCATCCTAGTTTGATGAAAATGTATCATGATCTCAAGAGGTGTATTGGCGGAATGGTATAAAGATGGATGTGGCTGATTTTGTGGCCAAATGTTTAGTGTGTCAACAAATGAAAGTTGAGCACATGAGGCTTAGGGGTTTGTATCAAGGGATTGAATCGCAGGAATGAAAATGAGAAATGATCAACACAGATTTTGTTACCTATCTTCCTTGGTCTCAGAACTAATTTTATTTGGTTTGGGTCATTGTGAATAGGATAACAAAGTTGACTCACTTCTTGCCAGCGTGGACTAACTTTTTGGCTGAGGATTATACAAGGTTGTGTATTAATAAGATCGTAAAGCTGCATAGGGTACCTATTTCTATCATCTCTGATAGTGGCATGCGGTTTTCATCTCACTTTTGGCAGTCATTTCAAAAGGGGTTGGGTACTAAGGTTAGTCTGAGTACTTCTTTTCTCCCAAAAATAGATGGGAAAGAAGAAAGGACTATTTAGACAATAGAAAATATACTTCGGGCATCTGCGACTGATTATGGTGGTAATTGGGTTGAGCATATACCCCTGATAGAGTTTGGTTACAACAATAGCTATTATTCTAGCATTGGGATAGCCTATTTGAGACATTGTATGGTAGGTGGTGTAGATCCCATATTGGGTGGTTTGAACTTGGTGAGGCAGATATGTTTCGCCTAAATTTGATTATCACGCTATGGATAAAGCAAAGATGATTTGGGATAGTTTTAAGGCTACCCAAAGTTGCCAAAAGTCCTATACGGATGTAAGGCATAGGGACTTTGAGTTTTAGGTTAGGGATGGGGTGTTCCTAAAGGTGTCTACCATGAAGGGAGTAATGTGGTTTGGGAAAAAGGGAAAGCTTAGTCCCCAGTTTGTTGGTCCTTATGTGATTTTGAGGAGGGGTGGTAATGTTGCATATGAATTTGAGTTGCCTTCTAGTTTGAGCTCTATTCATCAAGCATTCCATTTCTTTATGTTTTGAAAGTGTATAGGTTATCCTTCATTGGTTGTTCCTTTGGAATGATTAGTTATCTCAGATTCTCTATCTTATGAAGGGTTCTCGATTGATATATTTGATCGACAAGTTCGTCGATTGCGGACCAAGGATGTAGCTTTGGTTAAGGTTCTATGGAGGAAGCACAAGGTGGAAGAAGCTACTTAGGAAGCGGAAGAGGACATGAATTCTAAGTATTTGCATTTATTTTATGCTTCGGATATTTTGCGAAAAATATGTGTTCTTGATTACATCTTTGCTTTCTAACTTGTTTAAGAAAGGTTGATTTACTTGCATTTTTGCTTTCAAACATAGTTAATGGTTGGAATGGTTATGTTGGGGTGTAATTCATGCTTGTACTACCTTATCCATCATTTGGGGATGAATGATCCTACTGGGGGAGATTGAAACACCCTGGGTTTTGACCCTTAGAAAAATTTCTCAATTTATGGTTCGGGACTTCATATGACTAGTACTGTATGATAGGGTATGGTTTAGGTGACCTAGTCATATGTTTTCCAGTGTTGGGTGGCATTGGGTGGTTGAGTTTCTGAAATAGGTACGACTAGGTGGGTATGAGTTGTATGGTTGGTGATGGGTTATAGGTTTAGGTTTTCCTTCACTAAATCTGAAACTTAGTAACTTAACTTGGATCTAAGTACAAGTGGTTCACCATGAGTCATGGGGATAGGGTATGAGTCGCATAGTCTAACTCGTATGTTGGATAGTGTTCAACCCCTTATAATTCTATTGAGGGTACAATTTCATTGTACTAATTATATGGTTCGGTACAGTTTGTCTTGGGTAGTTGTATGTTGGACAGTGTTGGGGTCCAAGGGGATCCCTAGGGTACGAGTGGTGGGTACCACTCGTATGGTAGGGTATGATTGGTATGGGGAGGTTGTACCATCCTATAGGGATTTTAAGTAGTTTAAGTTGGGGGTAATTTGGACATTTCTCCTCTTAACCTCTTAAGGCCCGGTGACTTATAACACTCTTTGGACATCATTTAACGTATTTTCAATCACTTAAACTCTCTTAAAATACCCTCAAATTCTCTCACAGCTCTTCGGACAAGGAAGGCTAGGGTTTTATCAATAGGATCAATTTGGGGCTTACAAGGGTGATTTCTCTCTGTCATCTTCTTAATCTAAGGAATGTTACTTCTCCCTAATTGTTAGTTCCAACTAAAGGCATGTTTCATGAATTATTTCCATGGCATAAATGTTGTATGGTTTTTGGTTTTCAAATATCTTTTGGGGGTGTTGGTTACAATGGTTGGTTGTGGTTTTCCCATGTCTTTTACTTATGTTTTTCATATTATTATGGTGGTTTGAACATTTGTTTGCGTAGGAATGGTTAATTGGTACTTAGTTTTGGCTTAAGAAATACTATGCCCCCGACATGTTTGATAAAATGCCTATGAGAATGTTTTTTGTTAACTTGTTGGACTTTCATTGAATTATGGATAGTATAGCTTGGTAATTGAACACTAAATGTTTTAAATGGTTTGGAATGGTTAAATGGTAAGGTCTTAGTGGTTATGGTTGGTCTAATTGAAAGCCTTGTGGAGTACGAGGGAATCCCCCAAGCAAGCATAATAATGATCACTTGTGGGGTACATGGGATTCCCACAAGTCAACTTAATAATGTAATCTATGGGTACATAGGAATTGCTTCTTCTTAAAAATAATCGCTAAGTACATTTCTTGCAAGCTATAGTCGGTATGATGATACCACTACTTATGGACTTGGTTAATAATAAATGGAATGGTGGTTTGGTTGTGTGATAATGGTTTTAATTGGGAAAAAATGGCAGGGTGTGATAGCAAACCATGAAGGTGTGAACCAGAAGGACAGACACTAGAAACTTATGTTTGCCAACATGAGGATAGGTCATGGAGACCTCATATATGATACTTACGGGGTACAAGGAAATCCCCTAAGGACAACTGTACATATGTATCATAAAGAACGAAGGGTACTCGGGAATCCCCTACTCTAATGGTTTTTTTGATTCATACGGCTATATGCATCAGGGCTTATTTAGGGGGTTACACTACACTCATGTATCTCATGGATGGTTCTAGGGTGGTTAAACTACACATATCTAGGTTAAAGGTTTTAAAGGCAAGATAAACCCGGCTACCTTTCTTAGCATGATTATAGATATGTATGTATGGTTATGAATGTATATGGTTGGTTTACTTGGTTTTAAAGGTTGACATTACTTTATCTTTATCCTGAGTGTATGCTAGCATTCTCCTGCTAACCCATCTTTGCGTGGCTATATACCCACATGATTCAGGAACTGGCGATTGGACTCCTCCTGCTTAGTGATCGAATTCAGGATCATCTGTTGGATTGATGTGGTGAGCTTACATATTTTAGAAGGCTTCATTTCATTTCATGAGTGTTTTTACATACTTTCATTATTTCATAGACATTAGTTTTGGATATTATTACGGGCATATCCCAATCAGATATTGTTTTACTTTTGGTTAGAGGCTTTGGAGAACTGGTAAGGGTTGGTATGGGCGGTGTAGGCAGTGGTGCTATCCATGATATTGGCATTGGTTTGGGGCTGATACTGAATGACTGTATTTATGATAGTTCCATCCTATTATGTTATTGACTTATACTTGGTTATTATTTTATTTTGGTATGGTTATTCGTTCGATATTGGATGGTTGAACTTGCTTAGGTTGGTCACGGTTATGGACCTATCATGAAGTCTGGAATTTCATAAAATGCTACCTTTTTATATGTTTAGAATTCATTTGACTTAGCGTACGATTTGGAGGTTGAGTTGGTTAACAGGGGTAGTCCCCGATCCTAGTTGGACTCAGGATGTCCATTATGATAGGCCTCAATTTAAATCGTCTCAGCCTCCCCCATCATGAACTCCTAAAGCTGACAAGAAAGGATGTCGAGGAGTTCTATTTCCTTAGCTGAATAGAGAATGAGGGCTCGGATGCCTCAAGCCTCGAAGATAATGCCATCAGTAAGATGCCCTCTCTCTCTCTCTCTGATGTTTTATGATTTTAATTATTTGGATTTGGCTTTCCCCCATTGGGCCTTGTAGCAAAAAATTAGTCTATTTAATTTTCTTTCCTTTCAGGATATTTTATTACCACTACACGTGAATAGGAAAATATTTATCTTATGTTGTGTATTGGAATAATTTCTATCATTTTATTATCTGAAAAATAGGGTTGCTTTGGAAAAGCACAAAATACGGAGGAAATATAGTAGCTTACTGCCTTGAGCCGCAACAACAATTTATTTTAATAAAAATAACCAATGCACCAGTAACCTCCAGTAGTATACTATCCAAGATATAGTTTAGTCCCTTCCAAGTCGTATGTTAGGGTACGGGTCGTTTGTTGTCTCATCGCATGTTGTCATATGCTTATCCTAGTTGACTATGTCCAAGGTACGATTTAGGGTACAATTTATAACCTAGGATATGAGTTATTTTTGTGTAGTCGTATCCTGCATATTTTAGGGATCTAGGGTGAGGCCAAGTGTATGAATTAGAATACCACTCATACCTTAGGGTACGATTTGATATGGGAGTCATACCTTTCTACGGGTTAGTTTCCAGATTTTAAGCTGAGGGCTTTATGGAGATTTTCTATCCCAAAACCCTTAAGCCCCCTCATTATATAACATATTGTATCATCTCTTAACACTTATTTGGTAGACCAAACATTCCAAATACACTCTCTAACTCACTCTTGAAGATTGGAGGCTAAGGTTTGAAGAGGTGTTCTTCTAGAAGATAAAGGTGTCAAGTCCTTCTGTGAATCATCTTGTATAAAGCATGTATCTCTTCCCTCATTGTTAGCTCAAAATATCATATGTTTTAAACGTTGATTTTGACTTGTAAATAGTGGTTTTGAAATCAAATATTGAGGGTTTTAATGCATAGTGATAGGTATTGTTTACTCTTCCTTAAACTTGTGTTTGTACATGTTTTTGGTGATGGTTTGCACATGTGGGTGCTTGTTGAATGTGGTTTAACAAATGGGTCATGAGTAATCCTAAATTTGATGATTCTTACTTTGGTTATTGTCTTGATAAAAGCTTGCCCTTAAGGTGTTTGTAAAATTGTCTATGAGAAATAATTAGTCCCTTGTTAATGGTGATGTGACCTATGATATTCTTCTAATTAATATGATGGAATATGCTAATGACTTAATGAGTATGAATGCTTGGTAAATGGCAATGTAAAGGCCTTGATGCCCATGTAATGAGTTTATTTAGTGGCTTAGGTGGTATGATGGTTAAAAAGGTTGATGTCCCTAAGCATGGAATTGAATTATGTTTTGAACTAAAGTTTGGTATAAGAATGATAATGAAGAATGAATGGTTTGTAAATGTCTTGATGACCATAAATGGATTTGTATTATGGTATGAACTAAGGCATTGACCTAATTAAATATTTAGTTGTTAAATGGTTTTATAAAAACTATGTGGTCATATATGTAATGCTGAATTGTAGCCTTGGTGGCTTGAATTTTCTAAATATGTTAGAGTCCTTATGTGTTGAATTGAATGGATTTTAATCTTGGATAAAGGGTTAGAGTCTAAATTATCTACTAGTAAGGGTCATAACGACTTGTGGTTAGTGTCCACTTGTTTTGTAAAACGGCTTGTGTTTAGTGTCCACTTGCTATGTAAGACGGCTTTCAGTTAGTGTCCACTTTCTATATATGAGATGGATTATGGTTAGTTCCCACTAGCTATACAATGCGGCATATGGTTAGGGTCCACTTTCCATATAAGAAAGTTTATGTTTAGGGTCTACTTACCATATAAGATGGTTTGTGGTTAGGGTTTACTTACCATATAAGATGTGACAGCTTATGGCTATGGTCAACTTGCCATAAAAATAAAATGGGTTGAGGTTAGGTTGCACCTGCCTAACGCAACGAAAAAGTTCAATGTTTAAAATATAAGGGTGGAATTTTAAAGTACTTCACTCCATGTCTCATGAAGGAGTGCTTCAATAACTTATATTATGACTTGTTTCTTCTTTTGGCACGATATGTACCTTTATATATATGCATCTTCATATATTCTTGTATAAATATAAATATGGTTCCATGTGATAGTTTAACTTGGTTTTGAATAATTACACTATTTTATCTGTATCCTTGAGTTACATGCTAGCGCTCCAATCGCTAACTATCTTCCAGCACTATGGTCCCATGCAACATAGGGGTCAGAGCTTCTTTTTCTCTTTTTGTGTAGTTATTAGGTGTTCGAGCGGATCATGTGTTGACATTGAAGTGGTGAACTTCCATTCTTTAGAAGGAATACATTTCATATTCTTTTATCTTATGTCATAGACTTGTTTTAGACTTAGTTCTGGCTATTGTTAAGGCCATGTGCCAACACATTATAGACATCAGTTTTGTAGAGACTTTGTGGATGACTATGGAGTTCAGTATGTTGGTTAGTTGTTGATATTAATAGATTTATTGTATGCTTCGTAAGTTATGATCGTAGTCTTGTTTCCACTATCTTATTTTATAGATGGAGTTCATTCGAATCTTTTGGATTGATATGATGGTTAGGTTGGGCTAATAGGGTGATCTCTGATCCTTATTGGGATTAAGGTACCCATACGACAAGGCCCAATTTTGAGTTGTGTCAAGTTTGTATTGAGCCTAGGTACATGGTCAGTTAGGAGTCCACAAAGTCATGTCAATTAAAGTCTCTTTTATAGGTGTGTAGCGCGCTACACTTATAAAAGAGGGGTTATGAGATATTTAGGAATGTTTCCCTTTCTTATGGTTCTATCTTGAGCGATAGAGTCTGAGGTCTTGGATCCGTCTAATTTCTATTTGCTTATCTTTCAGATCATGCCTCCAAGGAGATCTGATATTCAGGGAAATACCTTATCCCTGACTGAGGGCCTTACGGAGGAGCTCATCCAACTTTTGGGGTCCAGACCTGGGCAAGGGTCACAGCATCTGACTGTCCTCGTAGGGTTCCACCTGCCCTAACTAACCCTACTTTTTTGGAGTAACACTCCTCCTCCGTTACCTCAAGGGGATATTACTAATGCTGAGTTTTGTTGCTTTATTACTTTGTTGACTCAATTTGTAGCTCCTCTGTTCGAGCTTAGTGTTCCTATTGTTCTATCATCCGAGGCCACAAGGGTTTTCCAATTCATGAGGTTGCATCCTTCTATGTTTACTGGTGTAAAGGTTGAAGATGATCCTCAAAGTTGCAGTGATGAAATTGAGATGATCTTTAGAATTATGCATGCGTTAGAAGTTTAAGGTGTTGACTTTGCTTCCTATCAATTGAAAGACATGGTGTATCAATGGTACAAAGAATAGGAACAATCGATAGTTGAGGATGCCAGTTCTTTCATGTGGGAGGATTTATCTAGTGCTTTCTTAGACTACTTCTTTCCTCAAGAGTTGATGGAAGCGAAGGTAGAGGAGTTTATGAATTTAAGGCAAGGTAGGATGTCTGTCACGGAGTACGCCTTGAAATTCCATAAGTTGTCTAGGTATGCCCTTGAGATGGTTTCTACCATAAGAGCTAAAATGCATAAGTTTGCTTCGGGACTCTCTCTCAAATTGGTCCTTCAGAGTATGGCGACTTTATTGATCAAAGACATGGGTATCTCTAGGCTAGTTGTATATATGTAATAAGTGGAGGAAGAGAAAAGGAAAAAAACTTAGATTGATGAAAGGCAGAGTAAGAAGTCTTAGCTTTTTAAGCAAAGTAGAGGCTAGCAGTCTAGTGGTAAATGGTCTAAGAGAAAGAATTGGATGAGTGGTGATTCTCAGACCATTGGGGCCCAATCAACACCGTCCTACCCTCCTTGTAGATTCTATGGTAAGTATCATCGTGGTGAGTGTGAGAAAGGGAGGAATAGGTGTTTTAGCTATGGGTAGATTGGGCACATGCAATGAGAGTGTCCTTCTCTAGTGGTTGCTTGGGCCAACAGGACCCCTATTGCTACTTCATATGCTTCTACACTAAAGGGTGTTGTTTCTGCTTCTATTTCTGGTACTGTCACAAGTCAAAATCGATTTTATGCACTTACTACCAGCCAGGAGTCTAAAGCGTCTCCGGATATTGTTACGGGTATGTTGAAAATCTTTTTCTGTGATGTGTATGCTTTACTCAGTATGGGGTCCCCTCTCTTCTATGTCTCTCTATCTGTGATTATGTATCTTGAATTTGGTCCTAAAGTTATTTTAGACTCCTTTTCTGTTTCTACCCCTGTAGGAGACTCTGTGGTTGTAAGGAGTCTACAAGGGGTGTGTGGTAGTTGTGGGTAGTGAAGAAACTCTTGTTGATTCGATAGAGTTTAATATGGTTGATTTTGATTTTATTCTGGGGATAGATTGGTTGTATTGGTGCTATGCTTCCTTACATTGTCCAACCTATAAGGTCATGTTTAAATTCCTTAATGAGCCAATCATTAAATAGGAAAGGTCTTCTCTAGTGCCTAAGGAGAGGTTTGTCTCATACCTTAGAGCCCGAAAATCAATCTCTAAAGAATGTATGTATCATTTGGTTCGAGTTAAAGACTATGACTCAGGAGGTTTTTCTCTAGAGTCAGTTCTCTTGGTTAATGAATGTCCTGAGGTTCTCCTTGGTGACCTTCATGGTATCTCGATGGGGATATTGAGTTTTGGGTTGGTCTTGTCTCAAACTCTTGTCCAAATTTCTATTCTTTCTTTCTAGAATGGTTTTGGTGAAGTGTTTTCGTTCTTACATGCATAGAAGGGATGGTTTTCCCTAGAAAAAAATAGGTTATTAGTTGGGGTGTCCTCCTTGTGTGGTAGACTATGTATAGGTATATTCTACATTGGATGCTTTGTTGAGAAGTGTTCATAGATGGATGTAAGAAATAGTGGCCTTTGGTTAAAGTTAACTCCTTCTTGCTTTAAATAGGCTTGAACGTGGGAGTAGTATATCACTATATTCAAGCACTCGTAGTGAGGTGTCAATGGGAAAGTATAAGTTGAATTGTACTTGACCTCTAGCTTGAGTTCCATTCATTCGGTTTTCCGTGTCTCTATGTTAAGAAAGTGTATAGGTGATTTTTGTTGGTTGTTCCCTTAGAGGACGTTGGTATTTTGGAATCTTTGACCTATGAGGAGGTCCCGATAAGGGTCTTAGGTTAGTAAGTTTGCCGGTTGCGAATGAAAGAGGTGGCATCGGTGAATGTTCTATGGAGGAACCAAAGAGCCTGAGGAAGCTACTTGGGTGGCGGAAGAGGATATGAAGTCCAAGTATCCACGTTTGTCCTCCATTTTGGGAAATCGTGCTTGAGATATGTGTGTTGGTGTTCTTAAATTGATTTATGTCATTGTTAAGCAATGGGTTCAAGTCCTTCAACTTATAAATTGACGAGTGTCTTTAATGGACAATGGGTTTGAGTCCCAAAGTCAATGGAATGAATGGTTGATCAATAATGAACTTAGCATAAGCCTTGTCTTGTTGCATGTCCTTGTTTTCTAACGTGGTTTAAGGTTAGCTTGATATGGAATAGTGTGATAACTTGTGATTGTGCTTGCCTTACCCATCATTTGAGGACGAATGATCCTTTGCGGGGGAGAATGAAACACCCTAAACCTTGGCCCTTGCAAAAAATCATGAGTTTTGGACATTCTGTTCATACTACGATTGAAGGGTACTAGAAGCACCCTAGGATATAACTTTGGCCTCTTTTCTCGTTCTACATCATATCAACAAAAATTATAACCATAACAACTTCTCAATCTAAACAAGAGAAAATTAAAGACAATTTTGACCACAAAAATGAATTACTTACTACTTCAACTTGAGAAACAATTTCATAGACCCTTAATAATAGTAACCATTCACCTTCAACATAAAGGAAATAACTTTACACACTGTTTTAAACAAATTATGAGCATGCATTTTAAGCAGACATCAAAACTTTACCCATAATAATCAAAGAATAAAGCCAACAGGTGAGACAATCAATATTAACTATTCTTTTCAACATAAAGAAAACAACTTTACATGCTAAAAACAAACATATATGCCAACGATGAATTTAAACAAAACATGAGTATATATTTTAAGCGAAGATCAAAACTTTACCCCTAATAATCAAAGAATAAAGCCAAAAGGCGAAACAATCAATAATAACAATTTTTTTCAAAAAAAAAGGAAACAACTTTAGATGCTAAAAACAAACATATACGCCAACAATGAATTTAAACAAAGTATGATTACATATTTTAAGCAAAGATCAAAACTTTACTCATAATAATCAAATAATAAAGCAAACAATATGTTCAACTATTGCTAGCTCATTTTTTATACCATGAATATAAAAATAGCCATAATATTGATACCATATCATCCTATGGCCTTCAAGGCCGTCTACAACAAACAATCCTATCAAATAAAATTACAACTATGAAGTACGAAGAAAAATATAGTAAAAAATTACAACTAATAACTACGAAAAAGAAAAAGATGAAGAATAAAAAAATAATAAAACTAAAAATTAACAACTACGAACTAGGAAAAAGAAAAAGATGAAAAAGAAAACTATAAAAAAGGGAAAAGGTGTGTTTACCTTTTTGGGGCAGCAAAATGAAACTACAAGCTTTCTTCGAAGTCTTTATCACCACCGGGAAGCGTTCAATTCGAGAACTTCAATTAGCCCGCGAATTTCATGAAAAAAAATTTACGAAAAAAAAAACTTCTTTGCTCAAAGCTTTTTTATCAAAACTTGAGACTTTTAGACTTTGAGATTTGTCTTTCTACCAAAATAGTGGTAGTATTTATAGGAAAGGATGGGGATTCATTCATTTTCATCCGCCAATATAGGAGAAAAGTATTTATAGGAAAGAATGTGGATTCAATTCTTCTCATCCACCAATGTACGAGAAAGAATTTAGAGGTGTTTTTTGGAATTTTAAAATTGTAGATAAGATGAGGTGGAAGATAAGGTGGGGGGGGGGGGGGGGTTGTGCAATGTAGTACAAGTTTTTAATTTTAAAATTTGAAAAAGGACTTTGAGAGGGAATTGTACAATCTAGTACAAAATTTTGAATTTCAAATTTAAATTTTAAGATTTGGAGTTATTTTTTGTAGGAATTGGGTAGAAATTATGAGAGTTTTTGGGAATTTTGGTGTTATTTAAAATATAATCTCAATTGGAACTTAAAATTTAGTCATATTTATTTAATTCTGACCAATTTAAAAATCAATTGACGGATTGCATTGCAATTATGGCCAATTTTATTTCACTTATGGTCAAATCTAATAGATTGGCTAAATTAAATTGAAGTTCGATATGAATTAATACTTTCTTTAATTTTGATTTTCTTGAATTAATAAAATCAAACATATATTCATCCAAATAAATTATTTTTGAGAGTAAATTATATTAAAATTAATACTTAATCCATTTGAATTAATTTTCAAGATTATCTCCGTAAAAGCTCAAACTTTGATAAAAATATTCTTTCAAGTAACAAAATTAAAACAATCTCATATTTCTGAATACGAAAAATGTATAATCGTCACTTAAATGACAAAATTAACCTAAATAAATATTTTATAGTTCATTTATCCAGATGAAATAAATATTTCACTTTTATATAAAGTTAAAGAAATCCCGGATTAAATTTAGTCGTGGAAGGCAAAAATTAGGTTTCAACAATTGCTCCCTCCCTTTGGGTAGGGCGGATGCAAGTAACTCTGGGCAGAGGGAGTTTCATGTTCCTTGTTTTTTTCCAACCATAAATTTTTTTCTAAGAGGTTCGTTTTCGAGTTTTAATAAAATCAAAAAACTGATAAATAAGCAGATTGAGGGGAGAGGTTGGAATGCTGTCGAGTTTTTAACAAAGGGCCCAGCCTACATATCCCTGATTGAGGGGAGAGGTTGGAATGCTGTCGAGTTTTTAACAAAGGGCCCAGCCTACATATCCCTGAGTCTCAGGGAATTAGACTGTTTGTAGTTAGATTCGATCAATAGAAAAGATAGTCTTTTATTTTAGACAATCTTTGGCGCGGAATGAGTGACAAGTCGTTCGAGTTATGAAAAAGAGTCTTGTAACCTCTTCACCATGAATGTGAAATCCTTCACATCCATTGATAAAAATTTATCCAGGCATAATTTCCACAGCTCTAGGTGTTCTATCACTCGATTTAAGGAAAAAGAAGGTTACCCTTGGTATGAGTATAGAAATATCCCAAAGGCGAAGCTAAAACCAGAACATTCCAAGGTACCCATATGCCTTCTAACAGTGATGTGGTTTGAGGGTAGTGACAATCATCCTTTAGCTTTCGTCCAAAGAGTTTGATGTCCCTTTCTAAACTACGTCCCATTTTCCTGGTAAGAAAAAGTTCCACGTTGTGTTGTGTTCTTTTTGGAGTCGTCCACACCTGTGGTTTTGATTTGAGAATTTCATCCTTTTTTATGCTCTTAACAAAAATTCAAACAAACAATTAGTTGTAAATATAGCATTAGACAAATGTAAATTAGTGAAAACTTGTTTGAACATTCTATGCTGAGATAGTTGATGAACGAAGTTGCATAACCTATTCTAAAAATATTGTGCCACTTTGAATGGAGTGACGGTCCAATATGTCTCATTTAAGGGCGGACAACCCAATTTAAATGTAATGTTCCCCTTTGAACGGAGTGACGGTCCAACGTGTCTCATTGAAGGGCGGACGACCCAATTTAAATATAACATGCCACTTTGAACAGAGTGATGGTCCAACCTATCTATTAATCACATGCACTAAAGTTATTAGTATCAAATGCATCATGAGGGCAATCATTCATACCTTGTTTTAGTCTGCTACACTGAAGGACGTGAAAATTCACAATGTAGTAACATATTATGTTGAAGGAGATGCCAATCCATATAATAACGTGTCACCTTAAAGAAAGTGACCATCTAAAAACATAACAACATGTCACTCTGAAGGAGGTGACGATCTATAACACAATAATATATCATCTGAGGGAGGTGACAGTTCATAACAAAATAATATGTCAATCTGAAGGAGGTAATGTTCTATAACATGATAACATGTCACGCTGAAGGAGGTGATAGTCTATAATAATATATCACTCTGAAGAAGGTAACATTCCATAACATGATAACATGTCACGCTGAGAGAGGTGACAATTCATAGCATACTAACATGTCACATTGAAGAGGTGATGGTTTATAACTTAATAAAATGTCACACTGAAAGAGGTGATGACCCATAAGATAATGATATGTTATGCTGAAGGAGATAACAATTCATAACATAATAACATGTCACTCTAAGGAAGGTGCTAATCTATAATATAATTACATGTATCTCTAATGAAGGTGATAATCTATAACATAATAACATTTCACACCAAAGGATGTGGCGGTCCATAACATAATAACATCACTCTGAAGGAGGTGACGATCCAAACGTGGAAACATGTCATGTCGAAGGGGGTGACCATCTATAACATAATAACATGTCACTATGAAAAAGATTTTCAAATGTAATAACATGTTGCCTCAAATAAAGAGATGATCTGATGCACCATCTTAAAGGGTAGAAGATCCAAATATAATAAGATGTATCCTTTTAAAAGGGGGATATCCCAAATATAATAAGATGTGTCACATCGAATAAATTTATGATTGGCAATGTCCTCTTGAAATAGTGGATGACCCAAAATATGATAAGTTAGGGAGATAATCCATTACGTCCTCTTGAAAGGATGGATGACCTAGATATAATGGGCATATCACCTCGAGTGGGGTGACAATCTGAGGTGGTGTTCCATAACGTCACCTGCATAACTCAAATAACAATCATTAGTAACATAACAATTTCTTGTAACTAATCCAAGAGTGTAACAAAATATAAAGTTTAGAGATAAAGTCATTTGACTCATGATGGTTTGGAGATAGTATTTTGAGTGATATCCCCATATCTTAATCATTTTGCTCGGTCATTTCCCTACAAAATTAAAGAAAGTGTAAGAGATCATAATGAAGTAATAGAAACATAAATCAAGATTAAAAAAAAAGAGAAGAAAAGTTGTCTAGATTATTATGGCAAGGCTATAGTGGATCTGGAAATGCCCTTTATCAAGCTTATCATTGTCAACGCTGTGAATTCATTGTTCCTGCATCCAAAGAAAAATTATTAGTTTTGAGAGGCTGACTGTGGGTGTTTTTCCTTACTCTCTTGATTCTCCTTGTTGATCATCAATTTGCAGAGTTGAAGTGCGGTCTTTATGGAATTGAGGATATCTTTCAAAAATTCTGCCCTAGTTTAGAAACTCTCAAACTTCTTTGTAACTTGTGACATCATTTAGTATGGAATTTTTGAGATCATCTCAAAAATTCTTCCCTATTCTAGAATGCAAAATACTCGAGTACTTTCTGGTGTAGCATAGCTTGAAATTTTACAACTTCTAAAAATTATGCACCGATTCAGGTTCAGCAATGTCTAATGTTTAACTTTGTAGCAAATATCAAGTTCTTGTCAAATTTTTGAGATCTTCTTAAGAAAGTTTTCCCCAGTTACACGCTTCAATGTCATCTCTATGTAACTTGAAAATAAATCTTCTTAAAGAAAATCTTATGGAGAATATGATAGAGATAGTGTGGTGGTTACATATTCTATAGAGGTACAAATCATACCAAAAGTACTTCTACGGAAAAATAATTTTTCTAAGGGATTGACCGAAGCTGACATAGGCCGCCTACGTATTCCATTCTTGTAAATTCAAATTAAACATAGTTTGTATAAAATAAAAAAAGAGATTTAATATTTTTTGATAATGTAACTAAAGCAAACACAGTCCATCTACGTATTCCACTAGGAAAATCAGGTCGAACGTACATCATTACAACTAGAAAGTACTATTACAAGGAAATCATAATGTGAAACTACAAGAAAATAAAATAGCAATTCCAAAATGTAAGATAGTGTGCCTTTGGGGAATTTTCATTCTTCTTTGACTGATGGCTCCAATGATTACTTTGTTTTTAGTCTTCGTGAAGCGAGCAAGTTTGATTACCAATAAAAATCAATCACTCTCTAAAGGAAAAGAAAGAACACTCACAAAGTAAAATGTTAGTTCATAAATTATATTAATTGACCAAAGTAATGAGACAAATCATACAAACATAGTCAAAACAAAATAATGAAGCACTTTAGAACATAAATAATTTTTGATGTGTCCTAACATACTTGGGACCTTTTAAGCCAAAGGTAAGACAAACAGTTGAAGGATATATATATGTCGTTTGTAAGACATTCTACTGTCTCCAAAATACTATACAAACTTCATTAATAAATTAAATGGGGATACAAAGTGAGAGAAAGGGAAATACATAATATCAATCCCATGCATGGGAGCCAATCTACACTAAGCATCCTTGGAATCCCTTCTATCTTTGAACTTCTTGAAATGTCTGTATATCCTTTCGATGAAGACCTTCTTTTAATTAAACAAAACTATCAAAATAAAACCCTCAAACCTAAGGGACAATGGTTTGTAAAATCCGGCATTATATATTTTAATTTAACACATAAAGAATGATCTCCTATTATGACTTGTGGTCAAATAGACGTAAGGTTAATTTTCTAATAGGCCTAATACCCTCTCGGGTATTGAGTCGTCCTAGGCGCATACCTAAATAGGGTTTTAGTTTAGCTCTATCCTTGGTGTCTAGAGTGGGTTTATACATAAGTTCCCAAACGAACGACCTGGGCTTGATGATACAAACAATCATCAGACACCTCACGTGCTAATAAATCATTGTATTTCCAACACTTTATTTGGAGTTGAACAACAGGGGTCAGGACATCCACAAAACCCAAAATAGTTTAATAATCATCACGCAGGATTATGACATGAAATGCAATAGTTAAATTTCGTAGAATTGAAACATATAATCACGTAAACAGTTTAAACAATTAATCAAAAGATAAATTCAAACATTTGGTTAGAACCTAGTTATAATCCCCAGCAGAGTCGCCATTTCTATTTTGCCCCTTTTTTAGATTCGGAAGGGTTTGGAAAATATTATTTTTGACCTTTTAAACTATTCCAAAACTTTAAAGAAAATTTAGAATAATTTAAGAAATTATAGAGTCGCTACTTGATTTTAGAGAAATATCAAGAAAAACTAAAAATATTACTTAAAAGATTAAAAATAAAAAAAATTAAGCTTAGAAATTCAGAGTAAGCGGTTCCTATTAATACTCTTGGAAGGTTGTTAAGGAACCAAGTGTATCCACTAACTTGTAGTTATCTGGACTATATGAAAATAACTTTCTGTGTAACTTTAAAAAGGGAAATTATTTTTTAAAAAAGAAAATGATAAGGAAAATTATCTTCATGATTTATGCAAAATAAATTCTGACGACTTTGTAGGAATTTTAACTAATTCTAAGAAAACTAAGAAAAATTAGCATGTAAAGGGGAAAGGGGGAAATTAAAGGACTTAGGCCATTAGGCCAAAATCATAAACCTAGTCCTATGCTAATTTGGGCATTTGACTCATATCCAGCTGTCCTAATCTAAATACTTGGGTTTTTGGCCCATAACCGAGCCTAAGGTAGTTTTAGGACCTTTGAGACCCAAAATTTACTTCTCCTGTATTAAATTACAAATTTGACTTTGAGGCACAAATGAATGAATAAATAAATGACTAAATGAATAATTAAATATAAGGCAATAATAAAAATCTAAACTTTTCAAATCTCTTATTTATCTCATCAATAGATTTTCACTCATTTTCTTTCTTCTTTCATCTTTTTGCACCTGCACGCCATATAATCAACTTTGGATTAAAAACTTCGAACTTGACTCGGAGATATGGGCCTCATTGGCCCATTGCGAATGCAAGAGGAAAGCAGTCCATTTGGACTCCAAAACATATTTATGCAAAGGAAAAGATAAAAAAATAATTAATATGTGTTTGAAAATTCTACACTTAATAGATAAATGATGAGATGAAAAAAAATTTCTCAAGCATAAAGAAATAGTAAGCTATGACATCAAAGCAAACCAAATTATCCAACGAAAAATAAATTAACCTATCTCCTAAACAATCTTACAAAAAATTGTATCTAGCACAATATAATTAACTAGTCCTTGAAAAGAATAAATGAATCCACAAGCATAGTTGCTTAAAATTTGGACAAATAGATTAACACATATTTGCTCAAATACTATGGTGAAGTCTAAGGCATGTTTTCATTAAACAAAGAAAAAAGGAGAATGAGCAAGAGATGAGGAAATAACACTTTAAATATGAAATACAGGACATACTAATGCAACAACACTTTTTAATACAAGACGGATCAATCAACATATCTATAACTTAGAAAAAAATAAAATCACTATAGCATGTGAATAACAATGAGACATCTAAAAGAATAAAAATACTTTAAGAAGTAAACTAATAAGTGAAGTAAAGTAAATGACATATATTAAACACACTTGAGAGATAATATTCGAAGACAAGATAGGAAAAATAGTAAAAGATCAATTCTAATAAAAAGTATCCAATTATGGCAACTCTTATTTTTGTTCTACACCATTTTAACAAAAATTGTAACCCTCATAACTTCTCAATCTAAACAAGAGAAAATCAAAGACAATTTTGACCACGAAAATGAGTAACTCACTACTTCAAATTGAGAAACAATTTTATAGACCCTTAACAATAGCAACCATTCCTTTTTGACAAAAAGAAAATAACTTTACAACTACAAGCAAAAATATCCATCAATAACGAATTTACGCAAAGCCTGAGTGTACATTTTAAGCAAAGATCAAAACTTTACCCACAATAATCAAAGAATAAAGTAAAAAGGCGAGACAATCAATATTAAATATTCTTTTCAACATAAAGAAAATAACTTAACATGATAAAAATAAACATGTACGCCAACGATGAATTTTAACAAAGCATGAGTACATATTTTAAGCAAAGATCAAAACTTTACCCACAATAATCAAAGAATAAAGCCAAAAGGAAAAACAATCAATATTAACTTTTTTTTCAACATAAAGGAAACAACTTTACATGCTAAAAACAAACATATACACCAACAATGAATTTAAACAAAGCATGAGTACATATTTTAGGCAAAGATCAAAACTTTACACAAAATAATCAAAGAATAAAGAAAAAATATGTTCAACTATTGCTAGCTCATTTTTTATACCATGAATATGAAAATAGTCATAATATAGATACCATAACATCCTATGGCCTTCAAGGACATCTGCAGCAAACAATCCCAACAAATAAAATTACAACTACGAACTACAAAGAAGAAAACAAAAAAATTTTCAACAACGAACTATGAAGAAGAAAAAGTTGCAGAAGAAAACAATAATAAAACCAACAAATTACAGCTACTATGAAGAAGAAAAAAAATAAAAAAGAAAAGTATAACAAAAAGGGAAAAGGTGTGTTTACGTTTGTGGGGGTAGCAAAATGAAACTACAAGCTTTCTTCGGACTCTTTATCACCACAAAAAAACGTTCAACTCGAGAACTTCAATTAGCCTGCGATTTTATGAAAAAGAAAAAAATTATTAAAAAAAAAACTTCTTTGCTCAAAGCTTTTTTCAAACCTTGAGACTTTTAGACTTGTCTTTCTACCAAAATAATGGTAGTATTTATAGGAAAGGGTAGGGATTCAATTCTTTTCATCCACCAATAGTGGAGAAAAGTATTTATAGAAAAGAACGTGGATTCAATTATTTTCATCCACCAATATGGGAGAAAGAATTTTGAGGTATTTTTTAAAATTTTAAAATTGAAGATAAGATGAGGTGGAAGATAAGGTGGGAGAAAATTGTACAATATAGTATAATTTTTGAATTTTAAAATTGGAAAAGAGACTTTGAGGGTGAATTGTACAATCTAGTACAAAATTTTGAATTTCAAATTTTAATTTTGGAATTGAAAGTTATTTTTTATAGGAATTGGGTAGAAGTTATGGGAGTTTTTAGAAATTTTTGGATTATTTAAAGTATAATCCCAATTAGAATTTAAAATTTTTCCATATTTATTTAATATTGATCAAATAAAAAATTAATTGATGGATTGTATTGCAATTATGACTAATTTAATTTTAATTATGGCCAAATCTAATAGACTAGCTAAATTAAATTGAATTTCGAGATGAATTAATACTTTCTTTAATCCTGATCTTCTTGATTTAATAAAATAAAATATATATATTCATCCAAATAAATTACTTTTGAGAGTAAATTATATTTCAATCAAGACTTTATCCGTTTGAATTAATTTTCAAGCTTATCTCCTTAAAAGCTCAAACTTTGATAAAAATATTCATTCAAGTAATAAAATTTATACAATCTCGTATATGTGAGTACGAAAAATGTATAATTGTCACTTGCATGAAAAAATTAACCTAAATAAAATTTTTAGAGCGCATATATCCGGATGATATAAAATTTCACTTTTATATAAAGTTGAAGAAACCCAGAATTAAATTTAGTCGTGGAGGGAAAAATAGGTGTCAACAGAGGGATTTATGGATATTTTCCACCCGAAAACCCTTAAGCCCCCTCACTATAAAACATATTTTAGTCTCTCTTAACACTCATTTGGTGGACCAAACATTCCAAATACACTCTCTAACTCACTCTTTAAGATTGGAGCCTAGGATTGAAAGAGGTGTTCTTCTTAAGGCTAAAGGTGTCAAGTTCTTCCGTGAATTTTCTTGTATAAGGCATGTATCTCTTCCCTCATTGTTAGCTCAAAATATAACTTGTTTTAAACATTGATTTTGACTGGTAAATAGTGGTTTTAAAATCAATGTTAAGGGTTTTAATGCATAGTGATGGGTATTGTTTACTCTTGCTTAAACTTATGTTTTTCACATGTTTTTGGTGATGGTTTGTACATGTGGGTGCTGGTTGAATTTTTTTTAGCAAATGGGTCATGAGTAACTCTAAATTTGATGATTCTTAGTCTGATTTTGGTCTTAAAAGCCTGCTCTTAAGGAGTTTGTGAAATTGTCTAAGAGAATAACTAGTCCCTTATTAATGATGTATTGAAATATGATATTGGTCTAATGAATATGAATGGAATATGTCATTGACTTACTGAGTATGAATTCTTTGTAATGTCCATGTAATGAATTAATTTAGGGACTTGGGTGGTATGATGGTTAAAGGGGTTGAAGTTCAAGCATGGAATTGAATTGTGTTTTGACCTAACGTTTGGTATAAGAATGTTAATGAATAATGAATGGTTTGTAAAGGTCTTGATGACCATAAATGGATTTGCATTATGGTATGAACTAAGGCATTGACCTAATTAAATATTTTGTTGTTAAATGGTTTTATAAAAATTATGTGGTCATATATGTAATGCTGAATTGTAGCCTTTGTAGCTTGGATTGTCTAAATATGTTAGAGTCCTTATGTATTGAATTGAATAGTTGTTAATTTATGGATAAAGGGTTAGTGTCCAAATTGTCTACTAGTAATGGTCATACCTGCTTGTGATTAGTGTCCACTTGCTATGTAAGATAGCTTGCGGTTAGTGTCCACTTGCTATGTAAGACGGCTTGTGGTTAGTGTCCACTTCCTATATATGAGATGTCTTGTGGTTAGTGTCCATTCGCTATACAATGAGGGGTGTGGTTAGGGTTTTACTTTTCATATAATATGGTTTATGGTTAGGGTCCACTTACTATATAAGAAGGTTTGTGGTTAGGATCCACTTACCATATAAAATGTAACGACTTGTGGTTAGGGTCCACTTACCATATAAAATAAAATGGCTTGAGGTTAGGGTTCTCTTATCTAACGCAATGGATAATTTCAATGTTCTAAACTATAAGGGTGGAATTTTGAAGTCCTTCACTCCATGTCTCATGAATGAGAGCTTCAAGAATGCATGTTATGACTTTTTCCTTATTTTGGCACGTTATGTACCTATATATATGTGCATCTTCATATATGCATGCATAAATATAAATATGGTTGCATATGATGGTTTGACTAGGTTTTTAATAACTAAACTATTTTATCCTTATCCTTGAGTTACATGCTAGCGCTCCAACCGCTAACCGTCTCTGGACACTATGTCTCTATGCAACATAGGGGATGAAGCTTCTTCTTCTCTTCTTATGCGGTGATCAGGTTTTCGAGTGGATCGTGTGTTTACATTGAAGTGGCCAGCTTCCATTATTTATAAGTCATACATTTCATAGGCTTTATCTTATGCCATAGACTTATTTTAGACTTGGTTCTGGCTATTTTAGGGAGCATGTCCGGACTAATTGTAAACATTAGTTTTGTAGAGGCTTTGTCGATGATTGTGGAGTTGGTTATCATTGTTAGTTTTTGATATTAATGGATTGATTAGATGCTTCTTAAGCTATGATCGTAGTCTTGTTTCTGCTATCTTCTTTTATAGCCAGAGTTCATTTTGCACTTGTGGACTAATGTGATGGTCAGGTTGGGTTAACAGGGCAATCTCCGATCCTAGTTGGGCTTGAGGTTCCCATGCGACATGGCCTGATTTTGTGTTTTGTCAACTTATTGCACATACTTATGTTGTCTATTACCTTTTTCCTATGTGAAAACTCAACTCAATACTTTTTTCATTACCCTTGATCCCCTGCTAATCACCATTTTAGATCTTCCATCCTAAGAGCTTAATATCATTGCCTTTTTACTCTTCACTCACTAATATTTTTCATGACATCTTTCTCACCAATAAGCTAGGCACCTGGGTAGTTCGCCTGGGTTCAGATAAAAAAGTCAAGGAATACTTCAAATCATGGGGCTACTAAAAATGTCTCAAGTTGTGGAAATGAAGACACCCTCAATATCATATTTGATCCCTATTATGCCTGGGTTCTTAGACCACAATAATTCAGGAAGCATACACAACAAGACATGATATATAGGAGTTTAACCATCATAATTCATATTGCATTTCAGTACGATTCATAACTACATACATAGTGACTATTAACAAGCCCTTATCTCACAACAAGTATTTACATTCATCAAGCACCATATAAATCAACCTCCTACCTTCTTTAATGTCCTCTATTGATTGGAACGTTCTTTCTAGCCTGTTAGTGTTTAAGGAAACTAATCGAGGCCAACCATTCTCAATTGTAGTGGTCGAGATACCAATTAGAATATTCTAGGAACCAAATAGATTAAAAAATATGAGACAGTACTAAAATAGCACGATAGAAAAGAAAAAAGTGAAACTGGTTCCTAAATGCCTTTTAGCTTCCTACAAATTTGATGTGGACGTCAACATACCAATCCGCAGGACTTTACTCTATATTTACTCTTTTACTAAAAGACTGGTAAATTAGGATTTGATACCATCTTGTCATGACCCAACCATGGATCGTGTGGGAACCTACCTAACACTTATCCCATATAGGAGAACTCTTAATACCCAGCCATTTATTTAATATGAAAATATAACAATCATTTTTGAAGAACATTATTCAATCAACTCAGACATAACTAAATCTGTCTTATTCTAATTGGTAAGTAAAAGTAATATAGAATAAAATCAAAAGCAAATCCCTAAAAAATAGTTCAAATCGGTAAAAAAGAAATAGACAATAGGAGAATTTATGACACAACATCCATAAAGAATATAGAGGGAAAGACTATTGTTGAGTAATCATCGTCGTTGCTGTGGAAACCCCAACTATACTGCACAATGGCTATATCCCTAATTAGAGATATAGTAAGTGTAGCATCATTACAGCCACACATACTGATAAGCATCATTGATATACAAGGTTTAGAAATAAATAACATTAATAAAAAATAGGGAGAAATCATAGCAGTAGGTAAAGTTTTTATTTCTAAATTTTGAGTTATGAATTCATTAATGCCACTCTTTTAACATTTCTGTGACCTACCTCTCATTTTACATTTTTGTATATCTTTTCCCTTGCCCGCTCGCTCTAACTTACACCTTTTTATCTTCACTAACTTTTTATCCTAGTTTCTGTAACTCCTAACTCACACTAGAATGGATTTTTTTTGATAATTCATTATAACATTGCACTAAAGGGTGTACCATTACCAAGGCTTAGAATTATAATGACCCTGGGAGAGATAATACTATACAATTAGCTCTCATAAACATACACATAGAAAAGTTAATATTAAACTTGAATTCACGGTGTGCTATCATATTTTATCAATACTACAAATGGACCCATCTACTCAAGAAATCAACAATAACACGTTAAACATAATAGAATGTCCAAGAAAATAAATAAATTCATTTATTCAAGATGTATGCATCATCTCTTCCTCTTCTCAACCTTACTATCATCATTTCCCCATCATGAACATCACGATACAAAAATAATATCACCATCACCATCATCAACAACATCATGACTGCAATAATAACATCAATATTTTATCGTCTTACTTCCCCTATATCAAATTGTATGAATATACAATGCAACCAATAATAACAGGTATTGTCCTAAAGTATCCACAATCACCATTTCACATATAAATATAAAGACATTAATATTAGTCCCATGCATATCCTTAGTTACATATGTAATTAAAATCTTTCTCTCTAAACCTCCTACCAAACTACAGTGTTTCAACCTAGAAGTCATTACAAATCTTGTCTATTCACAACTCTCATTCCAGTTCCTGACATAGTACTCAAACTCTTTCCTAAATATTTTTATTGAAATTATTATATTTGACCTTACAACCTTGCCCAAGTTATTTTATGACTCTTATCTACTTACATATTTTGTTATGTACACTACCACTAGGTAGTCTCTCAGACTTTTATGGACATCCAATTCCACCCATGGGTTGGCTAAAAACTCACTTATATTGATCCCTACTTCCCATTTACATTATGTTAACCTTCCTTAATGCAAGACGTATATATCCAATTCACCAAGATTACCCTCTATCAAACCCTAACTTAATACTACTCTCCAATTTTTTATCGTACTTAACTCACACCATGCTTATAAACTATAGTATTCACTCATCTAGTCAAGATTCTCATATTATTCAGCCCATTCCACACCACAATATCACATCAATGGACAACAATAATAAGTAACCACATTATTAAAGTCTAATTAGATTTTTATCATTTTTTTCCTCCCAAGCACCATGCCTGAGGACCTAATTCATGAGAACTCCCAACACTATTATCTGTATTATATGAATCTAACTCAAGTCTACTTTCTATGATAAATAAACTATTACGGATATTATAGACGAACCATGATTTTATTGAGAGGAGAGAACAAAGCCTCATCCTTAAACCTAACTCTAAAAATGACGCATGCAAAATTATCAACATAGATTTAATTTTTGATCAAGATGGCTACCACTTTCTGTGGGACTATCCCACCGGAGTATTCATCAAACCAAATTATAGAGAATGTCCATGTTTCTAAGTATGCAGAAGTACTTAAACCTATACCATATGTGCATGAATACATAAGAGTGCCTCCAAAACCAATAATCATGTGGCATGGAAAACCTTCTATTACTTGGAAGTTGTCAGAGGTGAAGAGTTTGATTTTTTAAAAGAACTTACAATATACAATCGTTGGTAAGTTCTCTTATGGCAGGCCTGATGTTAATGAGCTTCAAAATTTAATTTCTAAACAATGTTCGATTAACGGAGATTGTACAATAGCAGTTTTGGATACAAGGCATATTTTGATTCATTTGAATCAATTAGAAGACTATGTTCAATTGTTATCTACTTTGGCATATTTCATTAAATCAAGAGATAGGTAATGATAAATGAGGACCCTCAAATGGGATCCATAGTTTGTACCAGATGTTGAAACCACAGTGGGAGTAGTATGGATCTCATTTCCATATCTTCTACCATATCTTTTTGCTAAATAAAATATATTTTCCATTGCCTCAACTGTGGGCAAGCCTTTGGTAGTGGATATGGCCACAAGGAACCATACAAGGCCAAGCTGTGCAAGAGTAAAAATAGAGGTGGATCTAGTTTCTAAGCTTCCACACAAAATTAAAATCAATGAAGAAGATGATGTTACTGGAGATATAAAGTCCAAATAGATCCAAATCTAATAAGACTACAAACCTAGGTATTGTAAAGAGTGTTTTTTACAAGGTCATGATAAGGACTCATGTTGGGATATCCATCCAGAGTTATTTAAATAAAAGTAATTGGAAAAAAAAGCACAAGACAATAATGATGAAGGTATGCAAGGACAGCACGATATTAATATTAATGAAAATTTGGAGAAAGAGAACAATCCATGAAGGCTAAGAAATAACAAGTATAGAAAGGATCAATATGGTCACATTCTAGGAGAGGTGAAGGATACAGAGGAGGCTATAGAAACATCAAATGCGTTTGATATACTGGATCAATAGGACATAGAAGAGGAAAATATAGTAGCTAACAATGAGAAAGAGCGGAAGATACCAAAGATTGGGTCAATAGAATATTTAGGAAGATAGATATAATAAGAACAGAAGATTAGGTATACAATGACAAGGTTGATGAATCACAGCAATAACAATCAAACAAATAAAGAGAGGAAAAGAGTTAGAAAGTAGATAATACTGATGTTCAGAGCTCAGAAGGTAAGAGTGCAGATACAAACAAAACTCCAGAAGAAAAGGGGAATCAGAATGAGTCAAGAGAGTTGATGTTGGTACAAAACAATAATTCTTAGGAACAAATTCTAGAGAATATTGTCCCTCTTGCTATGGATGTGATTAACATGATGGAAGTGGTTAATAGTAAGTAGGAGAATCTAAATAAGGATGACTTAATTGATAATGTTTATGAGGTGGCAAAGGAAGGAGATTTATCACCTAATCATACTAAATAATTGAGGAAGAAGCATGGTAAAAAGAATAAAAAAAATAAAGACATCAGTAATAGTACAATGCAAACAAGGAGTCAAACAACTGATTTAGTCTCAAAATGAATGCTTTAATATGGAACATAACGGTTGTTAACACTTAGAAGGCTTTTACAAGTTTAATAACAATGCATAAAAGGTACCATTTTGGTTTCATAGGTCTCATAGAACCATTTCAGGAGGGTAATAATATTGAGGTATATAAGAGAAGATTAGGAATGGAGCATGCCACAATTAATATATTAGGTAAGATATGGGCATTCATAGAAGCAATAATGGAGTATACCAAGTTAGTGATGAGGAATAGTAAATCACACTCAGACTAGAGAATAAATAGGCAGGAGTAGTGGTAGTGTTCATATTAGTATATGCCAAATGTAATTAAATGGAGAGAGTTATGTTTTGGAATTCTTTAGGGAATTTGAGTAGTAATATAAATGATCTGTGGATAGTAGGAGGGGTTTTTAATGTAATAAGGCATACAGAGGAAAAACTTGGAGGTTTACCTGTGACTTTTGAAGAATCAAAGGACTTTAACCACTGTATAAGCAATTGTAATCTAGATAAAATTGCTTTTAAGAAGAGTAAGTTTACATGGTGGAATGGAAGAGTAGATGAAGAATGTATATTCAAAAGATTGGATATAGTACTTGCTAATGACAAGATATAGGAGTTATTCCATATAATAAAGGTGGAAAATTTACCAAGGAGTGGTTTTGATCATGCTCCCATGTTACTTTATTGCAATACTAATCAGGAGTATCTGATCAAACCATTTAGGTTCCTTAATTTTAGGATTAAGGAAGAATCTTGTATGGAGGTTATTAAGAAGAAATGAAAAGTTGAATCTTATGGCAATCCATTCATTATTTTTCATTAGAAACTAAAGAGGACCAAGGCTGCATTGACTAAGTGGAGTAAGCAAACTTTTGGAAATATTTTCAAAGAGATAGCTACTCTTGAGAAGGTAATCAAGATAAGGGAGAAGAAGTTTGAAGAGAATCCATCAGGGGAGAAGAGGTCATTCTTATTCAAGACATAGGCTGAGCTGATAGTGTAGTTGAAAAGAGAGAAAAATTATAGGAAACAGAAAGCTGGTTTTCAGTGGTTTACAGATGGAGAGCAAACACAAACTTTTTTCATGCTAGACTAAGGATGAAATTGCTGGAACATAAGGATGAAATTGCTAAAGCTGTTGTATTGTTCTATCAGAACCAATTTCCAAAACAAGAGGATGTTCATGATTTTTTAACATTGGATTTATTACCTACAGTGGTAACAGATGAACAAAATACTGGAATTATAAAAGTACCAACATTGGAAGAAGCAAAAGTTGCATTGATGGGAATGAATAGAAATAGTATTGGAGGTCCAAATGGCATGACTGGTTCTTTCTTTCAGGATTCTTGGGAAATAATAGCTACTGATCTTCATCAAATAGTTATAGCCTTTTTCTATGGATATGAACTCCCAAGGTTTATTACACACACAAATTTTGTTCTTATTCCTGAAAAGCTAACTGTTGCAGTTCTTTAGACTTAAAACTAATATCACTCAGTAATTTTATGAATAAAATCTTTTCAAGGATTATTCATGAAAAACTTAAGTGTATGTTGCCAGATATAGTATCTGAGGAACAAACTAGATTTGTTCAAGGAAGAAGTATAGCTGAGAACATTTTAGTAGTATAGAAAATAGTTTTTCAAATTAGAAAAAGATGGAAACCACCAAATATGGTCACGAAATTGGATATGATGAAAGTTATGATAGGGTGGAGTGGCTTTTCTTGACAAAAGTACTCAAAAAGATTGGGTTCTATGAACAACTTATAGATATGGTATTAAGGTTATGTCAAATAATTGGTATTCTTTACTGATTAATGGAAAGACTAAAGGATTCTTTAAATCATCTAGAGGGCTGAAATAAGGGGATCCTATCTCCCACTTTGTTTATCATTATAGAAAAAGTGCTTTCAAGAAGTCTAAACGAATTACTAACTTTTAAGAACTTTAAATTATTTTTCATGCCTAGAGGAATCCCTAAGATGAACCATCTTGCCTTTGCAGATGATATGATTATCATGTATGAAGCAGAGTTAGGAACTTTACAACTGTCGACAACTACTTTGGAGAAATATGAGTTGGTGTCAGGGCAGATAATTAATAAGGAGAAGAGTGCTTTGTATTTTCATGACAATGTGTCTAATGGAGCATTGTTCTGGCAGAAGTGGCTATAGGAATACTTAGAAAGGACTTCTCTTTCAATTATCTTGGATGTCCAGTGTTCTATAAGAGGAATAAGAAATAGTACAACCAATTGATCATGAATAGGAATAGTTACAAATTACAATCTTGGAAGGGAAGTGTAAGACCCTGCAAAGTTACTTCATAGTTTGAGCCTTTAGAGCGTGTCAAGTAAAGTGTAATTCTGGTCCTAAAAGATTAAGGAGTGACTTCCAAAGTAATTAGTGTCTAAACCTTTTTGAATTTTCCTAAAAATGACTTTTTATTGTATGGGAAATTGAATTATTTTTCCAACAATACCTATTTCGATGAAATCCAACATTGAAAGAGAAAGATATGGCCATTTTACAGAAAACAGTAAAATTGCCCAGTTGCGACGGAGAGGGCCGATAGACCATCGCCTAAACCGTCGTAGAGAAGCCAGTGAGGCCCCATTCTGGTAGAGTGTGATGGTAAGGGTCGATGGATTTGTAGGCCCTCGATGGACCGTTACACCCATCATCATAGGCGACGCAGTGACTAAGTTCTGGCACTGGTACGATGGGCAGGACCGACGACCATCGAGCCCTTAACGGAGCATCACACCCCACCATCGCACATCCCGATCAGTAATTTTAAGTCATTTTTAAAAGGCTTTTTTGGTCTTTTTTCACCCATTTAACACTCAGATATAGCCCAAAATGAAGAAGATAATTTCAGTTTCTCCAAAACACCAAGAGCTAGGTTTTTTTTCCCCAAGGACAAACCCAAATTCCTTCTCCAAGAAATTCAAGAAGTCACCATAGATTTTACAAATTGAGTTAAGATTCAGGGTTCCCAAGTCAAAGGCTTCAATAACCCTCACTCAAGAGTTCCTCAAGCAAGTTGTTCACCTATAAGTCATAATGTAAGGTATATGGGGTTTGAACAAGGATACTTCTTTCATCCTTGTGCCCAAAAGTTGTTTTAATTATAAGAATATATGATTTTCTAGGTTTTCTTATGAAATTGAAGTATGGGTTTATACCCTATGTTGTTATTCCTTGATATTTTAATAGTCCTTATGTCTAGAAACTGAAGTACATGAGTATGTTGAGATTTTAAGGCAAAAGGTTGAAAATTCCAGATTTTCTATATGATATATGAATCTTTATGACATCTAGTATGCACTTTGATGAGTCTTAACTTGAGATTTGATTATGGGTCATTAATCCCTACATGAGATTTGCAATTTTGTGAACTTTTGTGCTTTAAGAACCCATGAATTGAGTACTTTGATATTATTGAGAAATATTTGGCCGTTCGGTCATAATAGAGTTGAAATCCATATTAAGTATGATTTAAAGCAAATAGAAATATGTTTTGGTCTTCATTATAGACCCTTGAGTTATTTTGAGGTGGATTTCCTAAGAGTTTTGAGCTGAGTATGGAAGTAGTATTTAGCACTGAGTTAGGTATGATTCTAAGGTCTCATACCCCAGAACTACGTGCCACCGTAGGTTTGAGATTTATAGGCCCAAGACCGAGATAGTGATCACTAAAGATGAATTTCTACTCCGATGGCAAGTATAGAATAACTCTCCATAATGTGGGCAAGATATTGGACTCTACGTAGCTCACATGGTTTATGTTAGTTAGAAGAAACTCCCGAGTTCCAAGTGTCCCGAGTCTAAAAGGGTTCTAGAGTTCCCAAGTGTTAAAATTTCCTAAAAGTTGTAAGACCGTAAGTTTTAAAGAAGTTTTACTCTCCACAAGATCAAAGCATGAGTTTCAAAATATTGTTTAAAGCTTCCTTTAGCCTTCAAGTACTGAGAATAAGAGGAGAGTATGGATTTTAAAGTTAAGTATAATGACTCACGAGATTTGTGTTACATGTTTCACTATTCATGAATTATGAGTTTTATATTTTGGACTTATTCACGCCATGTGAGTCATTCCTATTTGCATGCATAATTTTATTAAAGAGTATTGATATTGTTTTATGAAAATGCATACACCCCCATATACTCAGTACATTCCTAAAGTGCTCAGTCCTAGCAGTGACAGTGATCTCCGAGCTTCTTATCTACATCCTTGTCCTTAGTGAGTCCTCATGGTTCGAGGACCTATCTTTTCAGTTTTTCCCACTTTCATATTGTTTTGAGTTTTACTTTCAGCTTATTGCGAGTCATTTGGGGGTATGTCCCAATGGCTCTCCAGTTTGAGTAGTAGAGGCTTTGTCAGACTAGATTGTGAGTTGAAGTTGTGTTCTAGACTATCAGTATTTTTGGTATCCAGACATTATTTCCAATTATTTTTTATTATAGTTGAAAAAGTAACGCATCATTGTTTAGCTTATTTATCCAAAAGCAAGTGTTAGAAGTAGTAATAGGCTCAAAGGGTTAGCTTAGGGCTACTTATAGCCTTAAGTACCGTGTGACGTCTCGAGATGAGATTTTGGTGCATTACAGGAAGGCTCTTATCTTATGGGGGAGCTATTTTAATTAAGAATATGCTACAAAGTATGACCATACATTTCCTGTTAGTTATGAATCCACCTAAGAATGTTATAAATACTCTTCAAAAATGTTTTGCAAAATTTTTTTGTAGTAGTAATATGGAATGAAAAGGTAGACAATGGGTGGCTTAGTCTGTGTGTACTAGAATAGGATGCAGGTCTTAGGTTTAGGAGTCTAGATGATATATCAATAATACTATTCTATAAACTTTTGTGGAACTTCAGAACTATGAGGTCTATATGGAGTGACTATATGATGAATAAGTATTGCAGTAAATTACATCCTAAAGAAGTTATGTGGAAAACTGGAGGTTACCCAAGTTTGGTTTTAAGAAGATGATACAAGTTTGGGATTTTGTTGATTATTTGATTTTTTAGAGGATAAGGGGAGGTAATGCACATGTCTGGTATGATAATTGGAATAGACTAGGTAATTTATATTTGATTATGGAGGTAAGCATAGAATGGGATGATAGTTCTCAAAGAGTAATGGATTTGATAAAGGATGGGCATTGGGATGTACAGAAGCTAAAAGAATTATTTTCAAAGGACATGGTGGATCATATAGCTTAGAAGGAAAATGTTCCTCAGAATGAAGTGAAGCAAGATAAGAAAGAATGGACACTGGAGACAAGGGGGAATTTTAAGGTAAAATCATCATGGCACTATGTCAGGCATAGAGAGAATCCTAATGAATTACACAAAAAGGTGTGGATAAAAGGTGGGCCTTTCAAAATAAGTTTCTTAATGTGGAGAATATGGAAAGGGAAGATTTCAGTTGATGCTACTATTAGGAGATGGGGAGTGGAAGGTTCATCTATGTGTTGGTGTTACCAGAATCCAGCACAGGAGACAGTGGCTCATGTGTTACTGAGGTCTGACTTTGGTAACAAGACTTGGTCCTACTTTTTTTCTATTATAGAAATTAATATACAAGGGTTGAGTTTGAGAAATATAATATATGCATGGTGGAATAAAGATATGAATCCAAGGGAAAAGTTTATTTTACAGCAGTTCTAACTATGATAATATGAGAGCTTTGGAGAAGAAGGAATGCACTAAAGCATGAAAAAAAGGGAGTATCAGTACACAGGATGATAATGAATGTTACAAGGAATTTAAGGATGTTACTTAAAGTAAGAAAGCCTGCATTAGACTTCTCAGGAGATTGGCCAGCCATTATGCAACAATTTAGTCAGCTGAAACCTAGAATTAAGGTTATATGTGTACTATAGGAGTCACCAAAACCTGGATGGGTAAAGTATAATACAGATGGTGTTTCACAAGGCAATCCAGGGAGTAGTTCTTGGGTGTTTTGCCTAAGAGATGAACAGGGAGATCTATTGTATGCAGCAGGAGCAACTATTAAGGATACTACTAGTATAGAAGAAGAAGCACTTGCTATTTTGAATGCAACTAAACAATATAGAATATTACGATAACATAGAGTAATCATACAGACTGACTCTCTAGCAATGAAGCAGATGCTCTGTAAGGAGTGGAAAGCACCATGGAAGATAGAAGATATAATAATGTAAATATGGAGATTAATTGAAAGCAAGAACGTACATATAGTTCATTCATACAGAGAAGGTTATCAGCCAGCATACTACTTAGCTAACATGGTAGTGGAGCACAATTCATTCATATATACAACATTTTATCAACTTCCTAGCACAGCTAGAAGGATTTTGAACAATGATAAGTATCAGTCATCTTATCTAAAGCTAGCAGCTACACATCATTCTACAGACTGGACAAGCTAGTACAGTTCTTTTACATACTTCTGTACATTATAAGATGGGGAACAAAAAAAGGGAAATGTTACTTAGCCTAAGTAACCATCCATCAAAAAGGTCTCTCAGTAGATCAGGGGTCCATGGTCAGATTGTCAACACATGCATCTTTGGTTCTTGGCATTATTTAGTTACTAGTGGGTCTGAGCATCTCTTTATCTCCCCCCTTCCAGAACTGGTTAACAAAAGATATGCTAATTTACAGATCAATTAGCAGCTTTAACATAAAATAAGTAGAAAGCTCACTAGGAATGATAATTAGGCCTAAGCGAACTAGACCTTACTGTTGTTCACCAAAAATCTTTTCACACACCTTAGTACCAGAGATCTCAGCTGGTATAGAAAGAAAGATAGAGTTAAGCATGATCAAGGCAACTCGGAAGGAGCAAAAGAGGAGGAAATAACTTACTCTTAAAGCTGGAGAAACATGCATCATAGTGTACTAAGGAACGAAATTTATTACCCAAAGCAGGAGCATTTCATGTTGGAGATTTATAAGAAAAGCCATAAAAAGGGAGAAGAGGAGGAGAGGGATATTGTAAGTTGATCTTAGCTCTTTTAGGAAACCCTACATATTTAATAAATATTTTTATGATTGGCTGGGTCATGAGTTGGGCGTATCCGATTCTTTGTATTTTTTCTTTGGTGTTGTTTAGGATGGGTTGGCCCATTCATGAATTGATACTTTGATTATTAATAAAATAAAAATTAAACCATAAAAATATTGAGAGGAGAGAATTGTCTTGAGAGTGCTAAGAGTATTTACATGTTGGGTTCCCACCGAATGTACCTCAGAATTTTTCTTATAAACCTTGATCTCTGAAATCTCATGATTGGGGAGGTGAAATTTTTTAGAGTATTTTTTGAAAAAAGGATGACCAAGGGAAATAATAAATTAGAGGGTTTTTAAAAATTCTTCAACTACTATTGGGTAACGTTAGAATAGTCATCCAACCATTGTAGCGGTAGGCAACAAATAAACCTAATTATTTGGTCCTATTGGCCCAATCACTTTGGGCCTCATGTATCTCCTTGAATTAATTTTTGGGGTCTAGTCTGAGCATATTATTTACCTACTATTATATAAATACACAACTTATGTTTCCAATATTACAAAAAATCCCAACTCTCTAAACATATTACAAAAATCCCAACATATACACTGAATGCTATGTATATGTCGGCTATGTTATGTATATTAATAGGAAGAGAGAGTAAAGTAATTAAAAAAGTGGGAGAGAGTGTAATTACTTCCAAAATGGTTGGTATTTATTTTATTTATAATTATTTATCTGTAAGATCCCACAAAATTTCTAAGCTTAATTCATCCTTTAAGGTTTGTCAAGGGGTCTCAGACTTAGAACATTCTAGCTAAGTTCCTAGACTTAGTTTATTTTTGGCCTTCAAAAGTTGGTAATCTCATTTAGTGACCTTAATGTCCCTTAATGGTCCATATTTTTTTGATTTATGATCAGAGAGGTCAATAGGTGTTCCCGGATAATTTTTAGATTTATTGGAACTCATTTAGACCATGTTTGGTGTCCCAAAATTGTGGACCAATGCAATCTTGGCATGTCGCATCACCTATCGTGTTAGTTAACATTGTTGCAGGGACTGTCAGTAAAAATAACTGAGGCTTGGTGCAATCATTGTGCGATGCATTGGGTATCGTGTCAATGCCATCGATGCACGACGTCGCTAAACATGTCGATGCCTAATTTTTAGTCATTAAATGTCTACGTCTTTAAGGGAAAAAGGGTCATTTTCCCACCCCCTATATAAGCCTATAACACGAGATTCATCTAGGTTTTCACTAAAATGTAGTTGTTTCTCTCAAATTCCCTCAAGAACAAGTCTAGGATTTTCAATCGAAGGATCTAATCTAGGATATTCCACCATTAATCTTCAAGAAACTTCCATCTAAGGTATGTAAAGTGTTGATTCATGGGTTCCTTTAACCCATGAAGCTCAAGAAGCCCTTTCAAAAATATAAATTTTGAATTCTATGTTGTGAATTGAATCATATCCATGTTTATGTTGTTGTATGATTACCAAGTTGAAATCTTTAATATCTATAATGAAATAATGTTAGCATGTGGTTGAACTTCTTGTATTTGAAGTGAAAAATGTTGCCATGATGTATTATTTTAATGTTCATGCCTAAGCATCAAGTTATGCATGCAAGGTGTTTGCTAAAATGCCTAGAAGAATAAGAATTATGCCTTATGACTCAATTACGACCAAATTGATAAATCCATGCTTTACGCTTATGTTCATAATGACCTCCATGTTATTGTTATGCATTGTAATGGTTCGGTGGAATGCTCATGATATTAGACTTACAAAATTATGACATGTGTATCTGTATTCCTATTCATATGTAATCTTATGACATACAAATCCTTCATGAAAATCCCCAATGTTTGTTCTATGAATTGTTGACTATGGTCATGTGTTCAAGAAGTGTCATGTCTTTTCAGTATCATGCTATCAAGTTTTTGGGGTACTTGTACCCGACAATCTAGCTGTGTGCCTAAAGTCAGTGTCTATTTTAGGATAATCTCAGTCATGCCATGATCAGTAGTATTCTCAGTCAGTTTCAGAACTCAGTAGAATTCAGTCAGTTACATGACTCAGGAAAACTCAGTAATCTCATGAACTCAGTCAGTTAACAGAATTCAGTAACATTTTTTCAGTCCATGGAACTCAGTGAACTTAGTCCAGTTCATCTCAGCATAATTAGTTTAGTGTCTATTCAATTGGGTGTTAGATTCAGCACCGAGTGAACCCAAGGATGAGGGCACACACTGATAGTAGAGGGTTTCACCCTTAGAAGCAATCTTTGCATTCCAGAACTATGTAGCTAGCATAGGCTGAGACATCATCAAAACTGACAGTTAAGGGTTGATGAGGTGGATTAACACTGCCAGTTGAGGGTCCCACCGTTCTCCTTTGGGGACACTGCTAGATGAGGGTCACTCATAACTTGTCCTTACTAGTGGCGCGGTATTGACAACCTTCCAATTGGGGTTATAGATTGGACCCCAACTCTATACATAAAAGGGGAATGTCGGTTAGCTGACTACTTTCCATAGGCTCAGTCTTAGTCTCAGTAAAAGAACTCAAATAGTTTTTAAGATTCAGGACTGTCAGATACAGTCACTTAGTTCAGTACAGAACTCAGCTAGTTCTATTAGAATTAGGACTGTCAGACACAGTAGTCAATATTTCCATGATCTCATTTATAGTTACGTATTCATGCATGTATGTAACGCCTCGCAATTTGGGCTAGAATATAGTCCATGATTTCGATACATTGTTAATCCCAAGGCCATAAAATCATATTCAAATATGGAATGTTAATTATTATGTATCATCTGAATCCACTCAAGCTTGAATTTAGAACATAGAGGTCCTTCAACTCAAGGACAAGTTGAAACTATTTCGATCGACTAAGTTTTAGTGGATGTTCTAAAGTGTGTCAGTTTCCATCGACCATAACTCTCTGTATATATCAAATTAGGAAGCCTACTATGTGTTAAATGATAGGTATTCGAGTTATCTTTCCAACGATACCAATTTGGCTAAAATCCGACACCCGAGCAAGAAGTTATGGCCTTTCAAAGTGATAAGCATCGCCTAACCAATAGCCCATGGCCACTCGAAAGCATAGGCAATAGCCTAGGCGGCGCCTATGTAAACATAGGTGATAGCCTAGATGGCGCCTATGTAATCATAGGCGATAGCCTAGGCGGCGCCTATGTGAACATAGGCAATGGGATGGGCGGCGCCTATGTAAAGAATTCTAGTGACTTAAACACTCCATGTTGAGGACAAAGTGGTCCTTTTCCACCCTTACTTAGCCCTAAATCATGAAATCTAGTTCCAAGTGCCCCTAAATACATATTCTTTCATCAAAAGTGCTCAAGGATTCTCCTTAGGGTTTCAAAATAAAACCCAAATAGTTCAAGATTTAATCGTAGGTTTTCAAAGATAATTACATATTTGGAATCACCAATCCGCAAGCTTCAAGAAACATCTATTATCCTTGGAAATATAGGTACGTGGGGTTATCCAAAAATCTCATGGGTATAGTTTTTATGAACATGCATGCTTTTAAATGGGGGTTTTCAATCAAATGCTAATATCTTGCTTTCAATACGATTTCTAAGTCATTTTCTTTATGTCATGGGAATTATTTGCCTATATACTTCAATGGTTGAAACCATGCATATGTGATTTGACATTTTCCATGGAAGTTTGATAGATATGAATGATAAATTGTTTTCAAATTCCCATGATAATGTTTTGACACTCCATATTATATTGTGATCAACAAAAGATAGCATGAATTTAAAATAAATATTGTTCACCATTTGTAAATGATGAAGCACCTTGGTTTTTACATGATTATGCATATGTGGATGTGATATTGATGAATTACAAGTCGGGTATGAAGATACCCTACAGAATATGATATGTGATTGAATAAAATAAAATTTGAATGCATTAATTTTACATGAGAAAGGTGGATACTCAAAGAAGGTATTTGAGACACAAGGGCTCATTGCTGGAAAAATGTGTTTGCTGACATGGAATATTGGTACCAGGCTAAGTGATCGTGTGTACTTGACTTCATGTCATTCCCAAATTGGGACTACAGGTAAGAGCCCGGGTTAAGTGATCTTGGTCACTACCATTAGGTCGAGACACCATGTTGTGTGATCTTGTGTGTCTTTCCCTCACGTATACTATAATCTCAGCGGCAACCGGGGTTTGACAGCTGGTGTAAATTATGTAGGGTATTCCACCTAGCTCAGTTGTATTTCATTGTTGTTGAGAAACTATTACATTACACCTTTGTGTTTTCAAATGATTTGATACGAAATTGCTTTATAATGGCTCTCAACTATATATTGTAAAAGTATTATGTTTTCTTTTGATATCTCTACGTGCCAATACTTTTGTGCTGGCCCCCTCCCCTCTCTAACCTCTCAGGTTCAGAGGCCCAGTCTAGGGGTTAAGAGAATCAGTAGATCTTTCAGACAGAGCTGGAAAAACAAATGGTGAGCCTTCTACGTTTCGGAAGGTCTTATGTCCTGCAGTCCTTTTATCTTATATTCAGTTTTAGGGTCTACTGGGGGCCTTGGCCCAGGTTTATATACGGTTACTTGACTCAATCATTTGTTAAAGATTTTCGCAGATAGTTATTTAGAGGTTAATTAATATAGAGGGAACCTTATCTCTGTGTTATTGTTTCTTTTCATATTTATGACATTGTTTCTGAATTATTGTGTTTTTCTGTATTACTTTGATCATATGAATTAGGTGCATTATTAGCAGAAAGATAGGGGTGTTTCGGGCCTCAATTTTTCAAAATGCTCTTCACGGCTAGGGCCTGGTTCAGGTAGTGACTAGCTTGGTATCAAAGCATGGTTCATGGTCCCAGGGTTTCTGCGAAATCGCATCGGTTAGAGTCTTGTTTATGGGTGTGTAGTGCGCCACATTTATAAGCAGGAGGCTGCTAGGTATTTAGGAAATGTTTCCCTTCTTTGTGATTTAGTTCGTGCTTCAGAGTCTGAACTGTCCCCTAATCAATGATCATTTGTGTTTCATAAACACAGTTATGCCACCACGTCGTATCATCGATTAGAATGCTTAGGCCGATGAGGTCCGTCCTACCTATAAGATGCAGACCCATAACAGGGCTTACACTCCAGAATTTGTCCTTACTCCAGGAGTCCCTCCAGTCCTGACCAGTTCACCTTAGACTCCGCGAACTAATGTCAACCATTCCCCAACTGCTCAGAGAGATATTTCAAATGCAGAATTCAGACGGTCCATTCATATACTGACATAGTTGGTAGCTAACTATGATCAATGAACGGAAGGTGTTGGGTCTACATCTGTTACATCTGAGGTTACTAGAGACGGATATTTCATAAAAATGAACCCACTTAAGTTCACTGGCACCAAGGTGGAGAAAGATCTACACGTATTCGTGGATGAGATGGAAAAGATCTTTAAGGTGATGCATGTGGATGAGGTTGAAGGGGTGGAGCTAGCAACCAATCAATTCTTATGGATGAGGAAAAAAGTGAAAGTGTTGAGCCCACAGTTTGGGGTGAACTTATGGAAGCTTTCCTTGATCGATTCTTTCCTCTGTAGTTGAGGGAGACCAAAGCGGAAGAGTTTATGAATCTGAAGCATGGCAATATGAGTGTCCAGGAGTACACTTTAAAGTTTAATAAACTAGCCCGCTATGCACCAGAGGAGCCCAAATGAGGAAATTTACATTTGGACTTGCTGATAACCTGGTACTTAAGTGCCAGGGGGTTATGTTGAATAAGGAGTTAGACTTTGCTCGATTGACCGTTCATAAGCAATAGGTGGAAGAGAAGAAGAAAAAGATTACTGAATCTAGAGAGAAAGACAGACAGGCTAAGAGAGCTAGATCTGCGGACCAGCACCAGAGTCAGCTGTAGAGTGGTAACTGGGGTAATAAGTGGTCGAAGGAGAAGAAGTTTTGGAATAATGCATAGTTATCAGCCAGCTCCCCAGCACCCAGACCACCGATAGACAGACAAACTCAGAGTTTTTAGACTCCTCATGGGTCCAATGATCTAGGTACACAATCTTAGGGCAGTGTGGCCCATCAGTGTCTTACTCATCTGTGGTGTGAGGTTTATGGAACGAATCATCTAGGAAAGTGCCGGTTTGAGGGGAGAAACTGCTATACTTGTGGCAAAGTGACTCACCTTCAGAGAGATTGTCCTTCTACTGGAGTAAATGTGGGGGAGGGGGGGGGAGGGAGGGGTTAAGTCCCAGGCCGCCACCACAGCTCCTTTTCCTAAGGATGCCCCTTCAGCTGCCGGAAGTGGTCGCAACCTGTTATATTCTTCGACAAACCGCCAGGAGGCGAAAGCTTCACCAAATATTATCACTGGTATGTTACGAATCTTTTCTCATGATGTTTATGTATTTCTTGATCCCGGGTCTACTTTATCTTATGTGACCCCTTATGTGGCTATTGGTTTCGGGTTTGAGCCCAAAGTTATTGTAGAACCCTTCTCTGTTTCTACTCCTGTAGGTGATTCTATTGTTGCTAGAAGGGTATATAGAAATTGTGTCGTGTCTATTCACAGTAGGGAAATTGTGGCAGACCTTATAGAACTGGATAAGATAGATTTTGATGCCATTCTTGGGATGGACTGGCTCCATTCGTGTTATGCCACCCTTGATTGCAGAACCCAAAAGGTCACTTTTTCTTTCCCGAATGAGACACCAATTCTATGGGCAGGGAGTTCGGTGGAACCTAGAGGTCACTTTATATCTTAACTTAGAGCCCAGAAGCTTATCTCCAAAGGTTATATTATCATCTAATCCGAGTAAAATATTTAAAAGTTGGAAACCTTTCTCTACAGTCAGGCCCTGTTGTGAATGTATTCCCAGAAGTATTTCCCAAAGATCTCCCAAGGATATCCCCTGATAGGGAGATAGATTTTGGCATTGATGTGTAGCCAGAAACTCGTCCTATTTATATTTCGCCATATAGAATGGCTCCCGCGGAACTAAAGGAGTTAAAGGAACAACTTACAGACCTCCTAGACAAAGGTTTTATTCGTCCTAGTATTTCCCCATGGGGTGCACCCGTGCTCTTCGTGCGAAAGAAGGATGGGTCTGTTCAGATATGCGTAGACTACCGTTAGTTGAATAAGGTCACGATTAAAAATAAATATCCTCTTCCTAGGATTGACGACCTTTTTGACCAGCTTCAGGGTACCAAGTATTTTTCAAAAATAAACCTTCGTTTGGGTTATCATCAGGTTAAAGTTAGGGAGTTAGACATACCTAAGACAGCCTTTCAAACCCGATATGGTCACTACAAATTTCTAGTCATGTCCTTAGGGTAGACTAACGCCCCTACAGCCTTCATGGATCATATGAATAGAGAATTCCATCAGTTTATTGACTTGTGTCATCATTGTATTTATTGATGATATTCTGATCTATTTTAAGAGTAATGAGGATCATGCCAATCACCTATGAATTATCCTTTAGACCCTTAAGGATCATCAGCTGTATGCCAAATTTTCTAAGTGTGAATTTTGGTTAGATGTTATTGCCTTCGTAAGGCATACTGTGTCCAGTGACGGGATAAGAGTGGATCCCCAGAAAGTTAAAGCAGTGAGAAAATGGCCCAAACCCATAACTCCAACCGATATTCGGAGCTTTTTGGGTTTGGCAGGGTATTACAGAAAGTTCGTAGAGAGTTTTTCTTCTATAGCGGTTCTGCTTACTAAACTGACTCAGAAAAAGATGAAGTTTGTGTGGTCTTGAGGGTGTAGATAATTTTGTGGTTTATTGTGATGCGTCTCGTGTGGGACTTGGTTGTGTATTGATGCCGTATGGTAAGGTAATAGCTTATGCATCTAGGCAATTAAAGGTGCATGAGCGCAATTACCCTACTCATGATTGGGAGTTAGCAGCCGTGGGTTTTGTACTTAGAATCTGGAGGCACTATCTTTGTGGAGTGTATGTTGATATTTATACAGACCATAAGAGTGTAGAGTATATTTTCTCGCAGAAAGAATTAAAACGCAGGTATAGGCATTGGATGGAGCTTTTCAAAGACTACTATATAAGTTTGTATTACCATTTGGGCAAGGCAAATGTTGTAGCTGATGACCTCAGCAGGTTGTCTATGGGCAGCCTTTCACATGTAGAAGAAGGAAAAAAGAGATGGTGAAGGATATCCACCGCCCTGTAAATCTGGGAGTACGACTCTTAGATTCTGAAGATGGAGGGGTGATTGTTCATGAGTTAGCTAAGTCATCTCTTTGTGCTAAAGTTAAGGAGAAGCAGGTTGAAGATCCCATCTTGATGCACATCAAGAAAGATATGGGTCAACAAAAGGGTATGTCGATTGAAATTGGTGGCGATGGTATTTTAAGATTTCAGGGTAGGTTGTGCGTGCCGAATGTCGATGGGCTACGGGAAAGAATCCTTAATGTGTCACATACTTCGGGGTATGTCATTCACCCAGGCTCTACTAAGAAGTACCATGATCTGAAAACCTTGTATTGGTGGAATAACATGAAATGTGATGTAGCTTATTTTGTGTTCAAATGTTTGAACTGTGAACAAGTGAAGGTAGAACACATGAGGCCAGGTGGTACTTCCTAAGAGATAGCCCTGCCTTTATGGAGGTAGGAGATAATAAACATGGACTTCATTACAGGACTTCCGAGATCCTGAAACCAGTCTGATTCTATATGTTTAATTGTAGATCGGTTGACCAAGTCAGCCCAATTTTTGCCTGTTAGGACTAATTATTCTGGAGAGGTTTATGCTAAGATTTATATTAAGGAGATAGTTCGATTGCATGGGAAACCAGTGACCATTATATCTGATAGAGGTACGCAGTTTTCATCTCAGTTTTTGAGATCCTTTCAGAAGGGGTTAGGTACTCAAGTGAATTTGAGCACAGCTTTCCACCCTCAGACGGATGGGCAAGCTGAGCGTACCATTCAGACCCTCAAAGATATATTGAGGGCATGCGTCATTGATTTCAAAGGTAGTTGGGTAGATCATCTTACGTTGGTTGAATTAGCTTACAATAATAGCTACCATGCCAGCATCAAGATGGCTCTTTTTGAAGCTTTGTATGGGAGGAGATGTAGGTCTATGATAGAATGGTATAAAGTGGGTGAGACTCAGTTGTATGGGCTTGATCTTGTTTATTAGGAGATTGAGAAAGTGAAGATCATTAGAGAACGACTCAAGACTGCTCAGAGTCACCAAAAGTCCTATGCCAATGTTCGGAGAAGAGAATTAGAGTTTGAAATTGGTGATTGGGTGTTTTCTAAGGTTTATCCTATGAAAGGATTTATGCGGTTTGGAAAAAGGGGTAAATTGAGCCCTCGTTATATAGGGCCATATCAGATTTTGAAAAAGATCGGTACAGTTGCATATGAGTTAGAATTGCCTACAAGTTTGGGTTCCGTTCATTCGGTATTCCATGTATCCATGTTGATGAAATGCATTGGCTATCATTCTATGGTATTGCCAGTAGAGGGTATCAAAGTGACAGACTCCTTGTCTTACAAAGAAGAGCCCGTTGAAATTTTAGATTGCCAAGTTCGAAAGCTGAGGAGCAAGGAGATAGCCTCAGTAAAGGTATTGTGGAGGAATCAGAAAGTCAACGAAGAAACTGGGAGTCAGAAGATGACATGAGAATTAGATTTCCTAATTTGTTTGCTTCGATGGAGGAGGAGACAGAAGGTACTATTCCTATCTTATCTTTCCTAGTCCTTTATTATGCATGAAATCGTATCTGTCTATGTCCCGCATCATCATTCGGGGATGAATGATCCTAAAGGGGGATAATGTAACGCCTCGTAATTTGGGCTACAATATAGACCATGATTTCGATGCGTTGTTAATCCCGAAGCCATAAAATCCTATGCCAATATAGCATGTTAATTATTTTGTAGCACGTGAATCTACTTAAGCTAGAATTTAGACCATAGAGGTCCTTCTACTCAAGAACGAGTTGAAACTATTTCGATAGACTAAGTTTTAGTGGATGTTGTAAGGTGTGCCAGTTTTCATCGACCATAACTCTTTGTATATGTCGAATTAGGAAGCCTACTATGTGTCAAATGATAGGTATTCGAGTTACCTTTCCAACGATACCAATTTGGATAAAACCCGACGCCCGAGCAAGAAGTTATGGCCTTTTCAAATGATAAGCATCGCCTAACCAATAGGCCATGGCCACTGGAAAGCACAAGCAATAGCCTAGGCGGAGCCTATGTAAACATAGGCAATAGCCTAGGTGGCTCTTATGTATAAATAGGCGATAGCCAGCGGCGCCTATGTGAAAATAGGCAATGGGATGGGTGGCACCTATGTAAAGAATTCTAGTGACTTAAACACTTCGTGTTGAGGACGAAGTGGTCCTTTTACACCCTTACTTAGCCCTAAATCACGAAATCTAGTTCCAAGGGCCCCAAAATACATATTCTTTCATCAAAAGTGCTCAAGGATTCTCCTTAGGGTTTCAAAATAAAAACCCAAATAGTTCAAGATTTGACCGTAGGTTCTCAAAGATAATTACATATTTGGAATCACCAATCCGCAAGCTTCAAGAAACATCTATTATCCTTGGAAATATAGGTACGTGGGGTTATCCAAAAATCTCATGGGTGTAGTTTTTATGAACATGCATGCTTTTAAAATGGAGTTTTCAATCAAATGCTAATATCTTGCTTTCAATACGATTTCTAAGTCATTTTCTTTATGTCATGGGAATTGTTTGCCTATATACTTCAATGGTTGAAACCATGCATATGTGATTTGAGATTTTCCATGGAAGTTTGATAAATATGAATAATAAATTGTTTTCAAATTCCCATGATAATGTTTTGATACTCCATATTATATCGTGATCAACAAAAGAGAGCATGAATTTGAAATAAATACTGTTCACCACTTGTAAATGATGAAGCACCTTGGCTTTTACATGATTATGCATATGTGGATGTGATATTAATGACTTGTAAGTCGGGTATGACGATACCCTATAGAATACAATATTTGATTGAATAACATGAAATTTGAATACACTGATTTTACATGAGAAAGGTGGATGCCCGAAGAAGGCGTTTGAGACACAAGGGCTCATCTCTAAAAAAACGTGTTTGCTGACACAGAATATTGGTACTAGGCTAAGTGATCTTGTGTACTTGACTTCATGTCTTTCCCAAATTGGAACTATAGGTTGGAGCTCGGGCTATGTGATCTTGGGCACTACCATTGGGTCAAGACACCATGCTGTGTGATCTTGTGTGTCTTCCCCTCACGTATAGTCTAATCACGGCGGCAACCGGGGTTTGATAGTTGGCGTAAATTATGCAGGGTATTCCACCTAGCTCAGTTGCATTTCATTGTCGTTGAGAAACTATTGCATTACACCCATGTTTTTTCAAATAATTTGATACAAAATTCCTTTATAATGGCTCTCAACTATATATTGTAAAAATATTATGTTTTGTTTTGATATCTCTACGTACTAGTACTTTTGTGCTGACCCCCTTCCCTTTCCAATCTCTCGGGTTTAGAGGCCCAGTCTAGGGGTCAAGAGAATCAGTGGATCTTTCAAACAGAGCTGTAGAGACAAGTGGTGAGCCATCTATGTTTCGGAAGGTCTTATGTCCTGCAGTCTTTTTATCTTATATTCAATTTTAGGGTCTACTGGGGGCCTTGTCCCAGGTTTATATACGGTTACTTGACTCAATCATATGTTAAAGATTTTCGCAGACAGTTGTTTAGAGGTTCATTGATATTGAGGGAACCTTATCTCCCCGTTATTATTTCTTTTCATATTTTTGACCATGTTTCCAAATTATTGTGTTTTTCCATATTACTTTGATCATATGAATTACATCATTACCAGACAGATAGGGGTGTTTCGGGCCTCAATGGTTTGAAATGCTCTTCACGGCCAGGGCCTAGTTCGGGTAGTGACAAGCTTGGTATCAAAGCACAATTCATGGTCCCAGGGTGTCTGCCAAATCGCATCAAGTAGAGTCTTATTTATGGGTGTATAGTACGCCACACATATAAGCAGAAGGCTGCTAGGCATTTAGGAAATATTTCCCTTCTTTCTGATTTAGTTCATGCTTCAGGGCCTGAACTGTCCCCTAATCAATGATCACTTGTGTTTAAGACACACAGTTATGCCTCCACATCATATCATCGATCAAAATGCTCAGGCAGATGAGGTCCGTCCCACCTATGGGATGCGGACCCATAATAGGGCTCACTCTCTAGAATTTGTCCTTACTCTTGGAGTCCCTCCAGTCCTGACCAGTCCACCTCAGGCTCCGCGGACTAATGCCAACCATTCCCCAACTGCTCAAAGAGATATTTCAAATACAGAATTCAGACGGTCTATTCATATACTGACACAGTTGGTAGCTAACCAGGCTCAATGATTTAAAGGTGTTGGGTTTGTATCTGTTACATCTGAGGCTACTAGAGTCAGATATTTCATGAAGATAAACCCACCTAAGTTCACTGGCACCTAGGTAGAGGAAGATCTATACATGTTCGTGGATGAGATGGAAAAGATTTTTAAGGTGATGCATGTGGATGAGGTTTAAGGGGTAAAGCTAGAAACCTATTAGCTCAAGGACGTTACGAATCAGTGGTATGCCGACTGGAAAGATAAAAAAAGTGAAGGAATTGAGCTCACAGTTTGGGGTAAATTTGTGGAAGCTTTCCTTGATCGATTCTTTCCTTTAGAGTTGACAGAGACCAGAGTAGAAGAGTTTATGAATCTGAAGCAGGGCAGTATGAGTGTCCAGGAATACACTTTGAAGTTTAATAAACTAGCCCGCTATGCACCAGAGTTGAGTAGTAATATGAGAGCCCAGATGAGGAAATTTGCATCTGGCCTTGCTGATAAATTGGTACTTAAGTGTCAGGGAGCTATGTTGAATAAGGAGTTATACTTTGTTCGACTGACCATTCATATACAGCAGGTGGAAGAGAAGAAGTAAAAGATTACTGAATCTAGAGAGAAAGATAGACAGGCAAAGAGAGCTAGATCTGCGGACTAGCACCAGAGTCAACCACAGAGTGGTAACTAGGGTAATAAGTGGTCAAAGGAGAAGAAGTTTTGGAATAATGCACAGTCAGCAGCCAGCGCCCCAGCACCCAGACCACCAACAGATACACAAACTTAGAGTTTTCAGACTCCTCATGGGTCCAAAGCTCTAGGTACACAATCTTAGGAAAATGTGGCCCAGCAGTGTCGTACTCATCCGCGGTGTGACTTTTGTGGAAGGATTCATCTAGGGAAGTGCTGGTTTGAGGGGAGAAACTGCTATACTTGTGGTAAAGTGGGTCACCTTCAGAAAGATTGTCCTTCTGCTGGAGTAAATGTGGGGGGAGGGTGGGAGGGTGGGGGGCTAAGTCCCAGGCCGCCGCCACAGCTCCTTTTCCTAAAGGTACCCCTTCAACTGGCGAAAGTGGTCTCAACCGGTTATATTCTTTGACTAACCGCCAGGAGGAAGAAGTTTTACCAGATATTTTCATCGGTATGATACGAATCTTTTCTCGTGCTATTTTTGTATTGTTTGATCCTGGGTCTATTTTATATTATGTGACCCCTTATATGGCTGTTGGTTTCTGGTATGAGCCCAAAGTAATTGTAGAACCCTTCTCTGTTTCTAATCCTATAGGTGATTCTGTTGTTGCTAGAAGGATATATAGAAATTGTGCTGTGTCTATTCACAGTAGGGAAACTGTGGCAGACCTTATAAAACAGGATATGATAGATTTTGATGCCATCCTTGGGATGGACTGGCTCCATTCGTGTTATGTCATCCTTGATTGCAGAACCCGAAACATCACTTTTTCTTTCTCGAATAAGACACCAATTGTATAGGTAGGGAGTTCGGTGGAACCTAGTGGTCACTTTATATCTTATCTTAGAGCCCGAAAGCTTATCTTTAATGGTTGTATGTATCATCTAATCCGAGTAAAAGATTCAAAAATTGGAAACCTTCCTCTGCAGTCAGTCCCTGTTGTGAATGAATTCCTAGAAGTATTTCCCGAAGATCTCCCAAGGATACCCCCTGAAAGGGAGATAGATTTTGGCATTGATGTGTTGCTAGAAACTCGTCCTATTTCTAATCCGCCATATAGAATGGCTCCCGCGGAACTAAAGGATTTAAGGAACAGCTTGGAGACCTCCTAGACAAAGTTTTTATTCGTCCTAGTGTTTCCCCATGGGGTACATCCGTGCTCTTCGTGCGAAAGAAGGATGGGTCCATTCGGATAAGCATAAACTACCATCAGTTGAATAAGGTCACGATTAAAAATAAATATCCTCTTCCTAGGATTGAAGACCTTTTTGACCAGCTTCAGGGTTCCAAGTATTTTTCAAAAATAAACCTTTGTTGGGGTTATCATCAGGTTAAAGTTAGGGAGTCAGACATACCCAAGACAACCTTCCTAACCCGATATGGTCACTACGAATTTCTAGTCATGTCCTTTGGGTTGAATAACGCCCCTGCAGCATTCATGGATCTTATGAATAGAGTTTTTCGTCAATTTCTCGACTTGTTCGTCATTATATTAATTGATGATATTCTGATCTATTCTAAGAGTAAAGAGGATCACGCCAATCACCTCCGAATTATCCTTCAGACCCTTTAGGGTCATCAGCTGTATGCCAAATTTTCTAAGTGTGAATTTTGGTTAGATGCTATTGCCTTCCTACGGCATATTGTGTCTAGTGACGGGATAAGAGTGGATCCCCAGAAAGTTCAAGTAGTGAGAAACGGCCCAGACCCACGACACCAACCTATATTCGGAGCTTCTTGGGTTTGGCTTGGTATTACAGAAGGTTCGTAGATAGTTTTTCTTCTATAGCGTTCCGCTTACTAAACTGACTCATAAAAAAATGAAGTTTGTGTGGTCTGATTTGTGTGAAAATAGTTTTGAGAATTTGAAGGACAAGCTGACCACTGCTCCTGTTTTGACCCTTCCCGAGGGTATAGAAGATTTTATGGTTTATTGTGATGCATCCCGTATGGGACTTGGTTGTGTATTGATGCAGCATGGTAAGGTAATAGCTTATGCATCTAGGTAGTTAAAGGTGCATGAGCGCAATTACCAGCCGTGGTTTTTGCACTTAGAATCTGTAGGTACTATCTCTATGGAGTGCATGTTGATATTTATATTGACCATAAGAGTTTACAGTATGTTTTCTCGTAGAAATAATTAAAACTCAGGTAGAGTCATTGGATGGAGCTTTTAAAAGACTACGATATGAGTCTGTATTACTATCCGGGCAAGGAAAATGTTGTAGTCGACGCCCTCATCAGGTTGTCTATGGGCAGCCTTTCTCATGTAGAAGAAGGAAAGAAAGAGATGGTGAAGGATATCCACCGCCTTGCCAATCCGGAAGTGCAACTCTTAGATTTTCAAGATGGAGGGGTGATTGTTCATGAGTTAGCTAAGTCATCTCTTTGTGCTAAAGTTAAGGAGAAGCAGGTTGAAGATCCCATCTTGATGTAAATCAAGAAAGATGTGGGTCAACAAACGGTTATGTCATTTTAAATTGGTGGTAATGGTATTCTGAGATTTCAGGGTAGGTTGTGCATGTCGAATGTCGATGGGCTACGGGAAAAAATCCTTAATGAGGCACATACTTTGAGGTATGTCGTTCTCCCAGGCTCTACTAAGATGTACCATGATCTGAAAACCTTGTATTAGTGAAATAACATGAAATGTGATGTAGCTGATTTTGTGTCCAAGTGTTTGAACTTTTAACAAGTGAAGGTAGAACACATTAGGCCAGGTGGTACTTCCCCAAAGATAGCCCTGCCTTTATGGAAGTGGGAGATAATAAACATAGACTTCATTACAGGACTTCCGAGATCTCTAGGAGATTGTTGTATTGCATGGGGAACCAGTATCCATTATATCCGATAGAGGTACGCAGTTTTCATCTCAGTTTTGGAAATCCTTTCCGAAGGTTTAGGTACGCAAATGAATTTAAGCACAACTTTCCACCCTCAGACAGATGGGTAAGTTGAGCGTACCATTCAGACCCTCAAAGATATACTGAGGGCATGCGCCATTGATTTCAAAGGTAGTTGGGTAGATCACCTGCCATTGGTTCAATTAGCTTACAATAATAGCTACCATGCCAGCATCAAGATGGCTCTTTTTAAAGATTTGTATGAGAGGGGATGTAGGTCTCCGATAGGATGGTATGAAGTGGGTGAGACTCAGTTGTATGGGCCTAATCTTCTTTATCAGGAGATGGATAAAGTGAAGATCATTAGACAACAACTCAAGACTGCTCAGAGTCGTCAGAAGTCCTATGCCGATGTTCGGAGAAGAGAACTACAGTTTGAAATTGATGATTGGGTGTTTCTCGATGTTTCTCCTATGAAAGGAGTTTGGAGTTTGGAAAAAGGGGTAAATTGATCCCTCATTATGAAGGGCCATATCAAAATTTTGAAAAAGATTGGTACAGTTGGATATGAGTTAGAATTCCCTGTAAGATTGGGTTTCGTTCATTCGGTATTCCATTATCCATGTTGAAGAAATGCATTGGATATCATTCTATGGTATTGCCAGTAGAGGGTATCAAAGTGAAAGACTACTTGTCTTACCAAGAAGAAACCATTGAAATTTTAGATTGCCACGTTCGAAAGCTGGGGAACAAAGAGATAGCCTTAGTAAAGGTACTGTGGAGGAATTAGAAAGTCGAAGAAGCAACTTAGGAGTTAGAAGATGACATGAGAATTAGATATCCCAATTTGTTTGCTTCAATAGAGGAAGAGACAGAAGGTACTATTCCTATCTTATCTTTCCTAGTCCTTTATTATGCTTGAAATCATGTCTGTCAGTGTCCCACATAATCATTCGGGGATGAATGAACCTAAGGGGGGTATAATGTAGTGCCCCATAATTTGGGCTACAATATAGACCATGATTTTGATGCATTGTTATTCTCAAAGCCATAAAATCCTATGCCAATACGGCATGTTAATTATTGTGTAGCATGTGAATCTGCTCAAGCTAGAATTTAGACCATAGAGGTCCTTCAACTCAAGAACGAGTTGAAACTATTTCGATCAACTAAGTTTTAGTGGACGTTGTAAAGTGTGTCAGCTTTCATTGACCATAACTCTCTGTATATATCAAATTAGGAATCCTACTATGTGTCAAAGAATAGGTATTCGAGTTATATTTCCAACGATACTAATTTGGATAAAATCCGACACCCGAGAAAGAAGTTAGGGCCTTTCAAAATGATAAGCGTCACCTAACCAACCGCCCGTGGCCACTACAAAGCATAGGCAATAGCTTTGCACCTATGTAAACATAGGTGATAGCCTAGGCGGCACCTATGTGAACATAGGCAATGGGATGGGCGGCGCCTATGTAAAGAATTCTAGTGACTTAAACACTCCGTATTGAGGACAAAGTGGTCCTTTTCCACCCTTACTTAGCCCTAAATCACGAAATCTAGTTCCAAGGGCCCCAAAATACATATTCTTTCATCAAAAGTGCTCAAGGATTCTCCTTAGGGTTTCAAAATGAAAACCTAAATAGTTCAAGATTTGACCGTAGGTTTTCAAAGATAATTACATATTTGGAATCACCAATCCGCAAGCTTCAAGAAGCATCTATTATCCTTGCAAATAGAGGTACGTGGGGTTATCCAAAAATCTTATGGGTGTATTTTTTATGAACATGCATGCTTTTAAATGGGGGTTTTCAATCAAATGTTAATATCTTGCTTTCAATACGATTTCTAAGTCATTTTCTTTATATCATGGGAATTGTTTGCCTATATACTTCAATGGCTGAAACCATGCATATGTGATTTGAGATTTTCCATGGAAATTTGATAAATATGAATGATAAATTTTTTTCAAATTCCCATGATAATGTTTCAATACTCCATATTATATTGTGATCAACAAAAGAGAACATGAATTTGAAATAAATATTGTTCACCACTTGTAAATGATGAAGCACCTTGGTTTCTACATAATTATGCATATGTGGATGCGATATTAAGGACATAAAAGTCGGGTATGACGATACCCTACAGAATACAATATGTTATTGAATAAGATAAAATTTGAATACATTGATTTTACATGAGAAAGGTGGATGCCCGAAGAAGGCATTTGAGACACAAGGGCTCGTCTCTGAAAAAGCGTGTTTGCCGACACGAAATATTGGTTCCAGGCTAAGTGATCTTGTGTACTTGACTTCATGTCATTCCCAAATTGGGACTATAGGTAGGAGCCCGGGCTAAGTGATCATGGGCACTACCATTGGGTCGAGACGCCATGTTGTGTGATCTTGTGTGTCTTCTCCTCACGTATACTCTAATCTCGGTGGCAACCGGGGTTTGACAGTTGGTGTAAATTATGTAGGGTATTCCACCTAGCTCAGTCGCATTTCATTGTTGTTGAGAAACTATTGCATTACACCCATGTGTTTTCAAATTATTTGATACGAAATTGCTTTATAATGGCTCTCAACTATATATTATAAATATATTATGTTTTGTTTTGATATCTCTGCGTGCCAGTACTTTTGTGCTGACCCCCTCCCCTCTCCAACCTCTCAGGTTTAGAGGCCTAATCTAGGGGTCAAGAGAATCAGCATATCTTTCAGACAGAGCAGTAGAGACAAGTGGTGAGCCTTCTATGTTTTGGAAGGTCTTATATCCTGCAGTCCATTTATCTTATATTCTGTTTTAGGGTCTACTGGGGCCTTGTCCCAGGTTTATATATGGTTACTTGACTTAATCATTTGTTAGAGATTTTCGTAGACAGTTATTTAGAGTTTAATTGATGTTGAGGGAACCTTATCTCCCCGTTATTGTTTCTTTTCATATTCATGACCATGTTTCCAAATTATTGTGTTTTTCCGTATTACTTTAATCATATGAATTAGGTGCATGATTACCAGATAGATAGGGGTGTTTCGGGCCTCAATGGTTTGGAATGCTCTTCACTGCCAGGTCCTAGTTCGATCAGTGACAACCTTGGTATCAAAGTATGATTCATGGTCCCAGGGTATCTCAAAAATCACGTCAGGTAGAGTCTTATTTATGGGTGTGTAGTGCGCCACACTTATAAGTAGGAGGCTGCTAGGCGTTTAGGAAATGTTTCCTTTCTTTGTGATTTAGTTTGTGCTTCAGAGTCTGAAGTGTCCCCTAATCAATGATCACTTGTGTTTCAGAAACAGAGTTATACCTCTATGTCGTATCATCGATCAAAATGCTTAGGCAGATGAGGTCTGTCCCACCTATGGGATGCGGACCCATAACAAGGCTCACACTCCAGAATTTGTCCCTACTCTGAGAGTCCCTCAAGTCCCAACCAGTCTACTTCAGGCTCCGCGGACTAATACTAACCATCCCCTAACTGCTTATAAAGATATTTCAAATGCCGAATTCAGATGGTCTATTCATATGCTGACACAGTTGGTAACTAAACAGGCTCAATGATCCGAAGGTGTTGGGTCTACATCTGTACATCTGAGGCTATTAGAGTCGGACATTTCTTAAAGATGAACCCACCTAAGTTCACTGGCACCAAGGTGGAGGAAGATCTACAAGTGTTCGTAGATGAGATAGAAAAGATCTTTAAGGTGATGCATGTGGATGAGGTTGAAGGGGTGGAGCTAGCAACCTATCAGTTCAATGACATTGTGAATCAGTGGTATGCCAACTGGGAAGATGAAAAAGGTAAAAGTGCTGAGCCTACAGTTTCGGGTGAATTTGTAGAAGCTTTCCTTGATCGATTCTTTCCTTTGGAGTTGAGAGAGACCAAAGCGGAAGAGTTTATGAATCTGAAGCAGGGCAGTATGAGTGTCCAGGAGTACACTTTGAAGTTTAATAAACTAGCTTGCTATGCACCAGAGTTGACTAGTAATATGAGAGCTCGGATGAGAAAATTTGGATCTGGCCTTACTGATAACCTGGTACTAGTAATTTGAGAGCTCGGATGAGGAAATTTGCATCTGGCCTTAAAGATAACTTGGTACTTAAGTGCCAGAGGGCTATGTTGAATAAGGAGTTAGACTTTGCTCGACTGACCGTTCATATGCAGTAGGTGGAAGAGAAGAAGAAAAAGATTGCTGAATCTAGAGAGAAAGACAAATAGGCTAAGAGAGCTAGATCCGCGGACCAGCACCAGAGTCAGCTGCAGAGTGGTAACTGGGGTAATAAGTGGTCGAAGAAGAAGAAGTTTTGAAATAATACATAGTCAGCAGCCAGCGCCCCAACACCCAGACCACCGACAGACAGACAAACTCAGAGTTTTCAGACTCCTCATGGGTCCGAATCTGTAGGTACACAGTCTCAGGACAGTGTGTCCCAGCAGAGTCACACTCATCTGCGGTGAGAGGTTTGCAGAAGGAATCATCTAGGGAAATGCTGGTTTGAGGGGAGAAACTGCTATACTTGTGGAAAAGTGGGTCACCTTCAGAAAGATTGTACTTCTATTGGAGTAAATACGGGAGGGAGGGGGGCCAAGTCCTGAGCTGTCTCCATAGCTCTTTTTCCTAAGGGAGCCCCTTCAGCTGTCGGAAGCGGTCGCAACCGGTTATATTCTTTGACTAACAGCCAGGAGGCGAAAGGTTCACCAGATACTGTCATCGGTATGTTACGAATATTTTCTTATGATGTTTATGTATTGCTTGATCCCGGGTTTACTTTATCTTATGTGACGCCTTATGTGGCTGTTGGTTTTGGGTTTGAGCCCGAAGTTATTGTAGAACCCTTCTCTATTTTGACTCTTGTAGGTGATTCTGTTATTTCTAGAAGGGTATATAGAAATTGTGTTGTGTCTATTCATAGTAGGGAAACTGTGGCAGACCTTATTGAACTGGATATGATAGATTTTGATGCCCTCCTTGGGATAGACTGTCTCTATTCGTGTTATTCCACTCTTGATTGCAGAACCCGAAAGTTCACTTTTTCTTTCCCGAATGAGACACCAATTGTATGGGCAGGGAGTTTGGTGAAACCTAGGGGTCACTTTATCTCTTATCTTAAAGCTCGAAAGCTTATCTCCAAAGGTTGTATGTATCATCCAATCCGAGTAAAATATTTAAAAGTTGGAAACCTTTCTCTGCAGTCAGTCCCTGTAGTGAATGAATTTGCAGAAGTATTTCCCGAAGATCTCCCAGGGATACCCCCTGATAGGGAGATAGATTTTGGATTGATCTATTGCTAGATACTCGTCCTATTTCTATTCCACCATATAGAATGGCTCCCACGGAACTAAAGGAGTTAAAGCAACAACTTGCAGCCCTCCTAGACAAAGGTTTTATTCGTCCTAGTGTTTCCCCATGGGGTGCACCCGTGCTCTTCGTGCGAAAGAAGGATAGGTCCGTTCGGATATGCATAGACTTCCGTCAGTTGAATAAGGTCACAATTAAAAATAAATATCCTCTTCTTAGGATTGACGACCTTTTTGACCACCTTCAGGGTGCCAAGTGTTTTTCAAAAATAAACCTTCATTCGGGTTATCATCAGTTGAAAGTTAGGGAGTCAGACATACCCAAGAAAGCCTTTCGAACCCGATATGGTCACTACGAATTCAATTCATGCCCTTTAGGTTAACTAACGCCCCTGCAGCCTTCATGGATCTTATGAATAGAGTGTTCCGTCAGTTGCTTGACTTGTTCGTCATTGTATTTATTGACAATATTCTGATCTATTCTAAGAGTAAAGATGATCACGCCAATTACCTCCGAATTATCCTTCAGACCCTTAAGGATCATTCGATGTATGCCAAATTTTCTAAGTGTTAATTCTGGTTACACGTTATGGCCTTCCTGGGTCATATTGTGTCCAGTGACGGGATAAGAGTGGATCCCCAGAAAGTTAAAGCAGTGAGAAAATGGCCCAGACCCACGACTCCAACCGATATTCGGAGCTTCTTGGGTTTGGCGGGGTATTACAGAAGGTTCGTAGAGAGTTTTTATCCATAGCTGCTCCGCTTACTGAACTGACTCATAAAAAGATGAAGTTTGTATGGTCTGACTTGTGTGAAAACAATTTTGAGAAATTGAAGGACAAGCTGACTACTGCTTCTGTTTTGACCCTTCCCGAGGGTGTAGATGATTTTGTCGTTTATTGTGATGCGTTCTATGTGGGAATTAGCTGTGTATTAATGTAGCGTGGTAAGGTAATAGCTTATGCATCTAGGCATTTAAAGGTGCATGAGTGCAATTACCCTACTCATGACTTGGAGTTAGCAGCCGTGATGTTTGCACTTAGAATATGGAGGCACTATCTCTATGGAGTGCATGTTGATATTTAACTGACCATAAGAGTTTACAGTATGTTTTCTCGCAGAAAGAATTGAACCTCAGGCAGAGGTGATGGATGGAGCTTTTGAAAGACTATGATATGAGTTTTTATCACCATCTAGTCAAGGCAAATGTTGTAGCCGACGCCCTTTCTATGGGCAGCCTTTCTCATGTAGAAGAAGGAAAGAAAGAGATGGTGAAGGATATCCACTGCCTAGCAAATCTGGGAGTGGGACTCTTAGATTTCAAAGATGGAGGGGTGATTGTTCATGAGTTAGCTAAGTCATCTCTTCGTGCTGAAGTTAAGGAGAAGTAGGTTGAAGATCCCATCTTGATGCAAATCAAGAAAGATGTGGGTCAACAAAAGGTTATGTAGTTTGAAATTAGTGGCGATGGTATTCTGAGATATTAGGGTAGGTTGTGCGTGCCGAATGTCGATGGGCTACGGGAAAGAATCCTTAATGAGGTGCATACTTCGAGGTATGTCATTCACCCACGCTCTACTAAGATGTACCATGGTCTGAAAACCTTGTATTGGTGGAATAACATGAAATGTGATATAGCTAATTTTGTGTCCAAGTGTTTGGACTGTCAACAAGTAAAGGTAGAACACATGAGGCCAGGTGGTACTTCTCAAAAGATAGCCCTACCTTTATGGAAGTGGGAGATGATAAAAATGGACTTCATTACAAGACTTCTGAGATCCTAAAACCATTATAATTCTATATGGGTTATTGTAGATCGGTTGACCAAGACAGCCCACTCTTTGCCTGTGAGGACTAATTATTTAGGAGAGTTTTATGCTAAGATTTACATTAAGGAGATAGTTCGATTGCATGGGGAACTAGTGTCCATTATATCTGATAGAGGTAGGCAGTTTTCATCTCAGTTTTGGAGATTGTTTCAGAAGGGTTTAGGTACACAAGTGAATTTGAGCACAACTTTCCACCCTCAGACGGATGGGTAAGCTGAGCATACCATTCAGACCCTCAAAGATATATTGAGGGCATGCCTCATTGATTTTAAAGGTATTTGGGTAGATCACCTACCATTGGTTGAATTCGCTTACAATAATAGCTACCATGCCAGCATCAAGATGGCTCCTTTTGAAGCTTTGTATGAAAGGAGATGTAGGTCTCTGATAGGATGGTATAAAGTAGGTGAGACTCAGTTGTATGGGCCTAATCTTGTTCATCAGGCGATGGATAAAGTGAAGATCATGAGAGAATGACTCAAGACTGCTCAAAGTCGTCAGAAGTCATATGCTAATGTTCGGAGAAGAGAATTAGAGTTTGAAATTGGTGATTGGGTGTTTCCTAAGGTTTATCCTATGAAAAGATTTATGCGGTTTGGAAAAAGGGGTAAATTGAGCCCTCGTTATATAGGGCCATATCAGATTTTGAAAAAGATCGGTACAGTTGCATATGAGTTAGAATTGCCTACAAGTTTGGTTTCCGTTCATTCGGTATTCCATGTATCCATGTTGATGAAATGCATTGGAGATCATTCTATGGTATTGCCAGTAGAGGGTATCAAAGTGACAGACTCCTTGTCTTACAAAGAAGAGCCCATTGAAATTTTAGATTGCCAAGTTCGAAAGCTGAGAAGCAAAGAGATACTCTTAGTAAAGGTATTGTGGAGGAATCAGAAAGTCAACGAAGAAACTGGGAGTCAGAAGATGACATGAGAATTAGATATCCTAATTTGTTTGCTTCGATGGAGGAGGAGACAGAAGGTACTATTCCTATCTTATCTTTCCTAGTCCTTTATTATGCATGAAATCGTATCTGTCTATGTCCCGCATCATCATTCGGGGATGAATGATCCTAAAGGGGGATAATGTAACGCCTCGTAATTTGGGCTATAATATAGACCATGATTTTGATGCATTGTTAATACCGAAGAATAAAATCCTATGCCAATACAGAATTTTTATTATTGTGTAGCATGTGAATCCACTCAAGCTTGAATTTAGACCATAGAGGTCCTTCAACTCAAGGACGAGTTGAAAATATTTTGATCAACTAAGTTTTAGTGGACGTTGTAAAGTGTGTCATCTTTAATCGACCATAACTCTTTTGTATATGTCGAATTAGAAAGCCTACTATGTTTCAAATGATAGGTATTCGAGTTAGCTTTCCAACGATACCAATTTGGCTAAAATCCAACACCCGAGCAAGAAGTTATCGCCTTTCAAAGTAATAAGCGTCGCCTAACCAATCGCCCATGGCCACTGGAAAGCATAGGTAATAGCCTAGGTGGCGCCTATATAAACATAGGTGTTAGACTAGGTAGCGTTTATGTAAACATAGGCGATAGCCTAGGCGGCGCCTATGTGAAAATAGGCAATGGGATGGGCGGCGCCTATGTAAAGAATTCTAGTGACTTAAACACTCAGTGTTGAGGACAAAGTGGTCCATTTCCACCCTTACTTAGCCCTAAATCACGAAATCTAGTTTCAAGGGCCCCAAAATACATATTCTTTCATCAAAAGTACTCAAGGATTCTCCTTAAGGTTTCAAAATAAAAACCCAAATAGTTCAAGATTTGACCGTAGGTTTTTAAAGATAATTACATATTTGGAATCACCAATCTGCAAGCTTTAAGAAACATCTATTATCCGTGGAAATAGAGGTACGTGAGGCTATCCAAAAATCTCATGGGTGTAGTTTTTATGTACATGCATGCTTTTAAATGGGGGTTTTCAATCAAATGATAATATCTTGCTTTCAATATGATTTCGAAGTCATTTTCTTTATGTCGTGGGAATTGTTTGCCTATATACTTCAATGGTTGAAACCATGCATATGTGATTTGAGATTTTCCATGGAAGTTTGATAAATATGAATGATAAATTGTTTTCAAATTCCTATGATAATGTTCCGATACTCCATATTATATTGTGATCAACAAAAGAGAGCATGAATTTGAAATAAATATTGTTCACCACTTGTAAATGATGAGGCACCTTGGTTTTTACATGATTATGCATATGTGGATGTGATATTGATGAGTTCCAAGTCGGGTATGACGATACCCTACAGAATACGATATGTGATTGAATAAGATAAAATTTGAATGCATTGATTTTACATGAGAAAGGTGGGTGCCCGAAGAAGGCGTTTGAGACACAAGGGCTCATCACTGGAAAAACGTGTTTTCCGATACGGAATATTGGTACCAGGCTAAGTGATCTTGTGTACTTGACTTCATGTCATTCCCAAATTGGGACTATAGGTAGGAGCCCGGGCTAAGTGATCTTGGGCACTACCATTGGGTCGAGACACCATGCTGTGTGATCTTGTGTGTCTTTCCCTCATGTATACTTTAATCTCGGCGGCAACCGGGGTTTGACAGTTGGTGTAAATTATGTAGGGTATTCTACCTAGCTCAATTGCATTTCATTATTGTTGAGAAACTATTGCATTACACCCATGTGTTTTTAAATGATTTGATACGAAATTGCTTTATAATGGCTCTCAACTATATATTGTAAAAATATTATGTTTTGTTTTGATATCTCTGTGTACCAGTACTTTTGTGCTGACCCCCTCCCCTCTCCAACCTTTCAGGTTTTGAGGCCCAGTCTAGGGGTCAAGAGAATCAGTAGATCTTTCAGACAGAGCTGTAGAGACAAGTGGTGAGCCTTCTATGTTTCGGATGGTCTTTGTCCTGCAGTCTTTTTATCTTATATTCAGTTTTAGGGTCTACTGGCGGCCTTGTCCCAGGTTTATATATTGTTACTTGACTCAGTCATTTGTTAGATATTTTCTCAGATAGTTGTTTAGAGATTAATTGATGTTGAGGGAACCTTATCTCCCCGTTATTGTTTCTTTTCATATTTATGACCATGTTTCCAAATTATTGTGTTTTTCTGTGTTACTTCGATCATATGAATTAGGTGCATGATTACCAGACAGATAGGGGTGTTTCGGGCCTCAATGGTTCGAAATGCTCGTCACGGTCAGGGCCTAGTTCGGGTGGTGACAGTGTATCTCACGTTCATGTTATTCAGTCTGTTAGTATTATACATGCATATGAACCCCATGCATTCATCCTGCCTCACTTTACATACCAGTATATTTGGATGTAATGACGCATACTTTTCTTCTACGCTATGGTGTTTTATACCATAGGTTTGGACACTCAAGTTCTCGATCGCACTTAGCTTCAGATTCAACCAGCAGCAGTAGATTGTAGTGAGTCCTCATCATTCGAGGATAGCATGATTATTTCATTATTTTAATTTAGTTTTTAGTATACGGGGTTAGTTGGAGATATGTCCCATTAACTCCTTATTCAGACAGTTTAGAGGCTTTCAGAATAGATGTTCAGACTATAGCATGTTCAGACAGTTATTTTAGTTTTGGTATTGTTATACCACATTAACAGTTATGTTTTAGTTTTAAACCTTATGGCATTTCAGCCCATTATTCCGCATATGTCAGTATCATTATACAGTTATTGCAGTAGGTACTATTCATGGGTTAGCTAGTGGTCCTTCAAGATTGTTAGCACCATGTAGCATTCTAGGTATCAGATTTGGGGCATTACAAACTTGGTATCAGATACTAAGGCTTATGCATAGTTGTGTAGTGCGCTATATTTATGTACAAGAGGCTATGAGATGTTTTAGGAATAGTTTCCTTTCTTTCAGTATTCATGTCGCGGAAGTGATCATGGGCTTAAATTTAACTCTCAGTCTAATCCATTCTTTCCTTTTGTTTATAGAACAAGCCTCCAAAAAGGACTAATGAGAGGAGAAATGAAAATCAGTCAGCCCCTCAGCCCGTTCAAGCAGTTCCCCTGGACAAACACATTTCTTATGAAGAGTTCTGAGCTGCATTCACTACTCTTGCTAATTCATTTACTGCTCAGAATGAACGACCAGCTACCATTCCAGCCATCCTAGTAGCCAACACTGCTGCAGCTAGAATTCGAGAGTTCACCCTAATAAATCCATTATCCTTTTTTAGGTCTAAGTCAGATGAGGACCCTCAGAAATTCTTTGATTAGGTTCAGAGGGTTACAGATATCATGGGGGTTACTGCTAGTAAGAGTTCTAAGCTAACTGCATATCAATTATAGAAAGTGGCTCACACATGGTTCAAATAATGAAAAGCAGAGAGGGTCGAAGATGCAGGGTCTATTGAGTGGGAGGAGTTTTCCACTACCTTCTTTGGTAGATTCTTTCCCCTAGAGCTGAGAAAAGCTATGGTGTTTGAGTTTATCAACCTCAGGCAACAAAACATAATAGTTAAAGAGTATTCTCTTAAGTTTACTCAATTAGACAGGTATGATCCTCATGTGGTAGCAGACAGCATGGCTAAGATGAGTAAGTTTGTTTCTAGGGTGAATGATAGTGTGGTCAAAGAGTGCAACCACCATGTTAATTAGTGAGATGGACATAGCCAGGCTTATAATCTATGCTCAAAAGATAGAGAAGTAGAAGGTTAAGGAGAGGGTAAAGTAGAATAAGAGGGCTAGAACAGGTAGCTTCAATTTTAGTCAGACTAAGTCGGAGGGTGGAAATCGTTCTCAGTTTCTCCCAAAGTCATCCGTTCCTGCTCCTTCCTCAATTAGTGCTCCAGTTCCTAAGTTTAGGAATGGTAACAAAGATAGGGCGCCAGGCTCTAAGTCTCAGGACAGTGTTAGCAGTGCCCACATTCATCCTCTTTGTCAGACTTGTGACAAGAACCATTAGGGTATTTGCAGAGTTGGCAGTTATGTTTGTGTCGGATATGGCAAGCTAGGCCATAGAGTCACAGATTGTATCCAGTTAGGTTTTCAGGGTCAGCATAACCATTTCTTAACTCAGTTTGGTTGCCCGAACCAGTAGGATGCCACTTCTAGCGCCACCAGTGGGCAATGCCCAAAGAGACTATATGCTCTTCAGTCCCAACAAGACCAGGAAAATTCTCCTGATGTGGTCACTGGTATGTTACAGATTTTTCCTATCCATGTTTATGCTTTGCTAGATCCAGAAGCTTTTTTATCTTTTGTTACTCCTTATATAGAAGTTGATTTTGGAGTCAGTCCTGAAATTCTAGTAGAGCCCTTCTTAGTCTCTACCTCAGTGGGTAAAACTATCATAGCCAGACAGGTATACAGGAACTGTTTGGCTGTGATATCTCAGAAAGTCACTTCAGCAGACTTAGTTGAATTAGAGATGACTGATTTTGATGTCATTCATGGCATGTATTGGCTTCATTCTTGCTATGCAATAGTCTACTATAGAAACTGAATTGTCTAGTTTTAATTTTTAGATGAACCCATCTTAGAGTGGAGGGGTTGTACTTCAGCCTTCAAGGGTCAGCTTGTTTCCTACCTATGGGCATGGAAAATAATATCTAAGGGATGTGTCTATCATATTGTTCGAGTTAAGGACTCTAGTTCCCAAACTCCCAGTCTTGAATCAGTCCCAGCAGTGAATGAATATTCAGATGTCTTTCCCAAAGATCTTCTAGGAATTCCTTCTGAAAAGAAAATAGACTTCGACATAGACCTTCTTCCAGATACTTAGCCTATATTTATTCTTCTATACAGACTGACACAATCAAAACTCAAAGAATTAAAAGAGTAGTTGAAGGATCTCCTAGACAAGGGGTTCATCAAACCCAGTGTGTCCCCATAGGGTGCACCAGTTCTATTCGTGCAAAAGAAAGATGGTTCTCTCAAAATGTGCATAGACTACCATCAGCTCAATAAGGTCATAGTCAAGAACAAGTATCCACTTCACAGAATCAATGACTTATTTAACCAACTCCAGGGTGCCAGTTATTTCTCTAAGATAGACCTTTGATCAGGCTATCATGATCTCAGAGTCAGAGAATGTGACATTTTAAAAATAGCTTTCCGAACTCAGTATTGTCACTTGGAATTCTTAGTTATGTCCTTTGGTATTACCAATGCCCCAGAGGCCTTCATGGACTTGATGAACTGAGTGTTCAAGCAGTACTTGGCTATGTTTGTCATAGTTTTCATAGATGACATCCTTGTTTACTCCCGCAGTATGCGTGATTATGCAAAACATCTTAGAAAAGTTTTACAGACTCTTAGAAATCATCAAATGTTTACCAAATTCCATAAGTGAAAATTTTGGCTAAGGTCAGTAGCCTTTATTGGTCATATCATTTCCAATGATAGCATTAGAGTTGATCCCCAAAAGACCAAAGCAGTAAAAAACTGACCTCGCCCTGTCTCTCCATCAGATATCAGGAGTTTCTTGGGATTAGCTGGCTATGACAGATGGTTTGTTGAGGGATTTTCTTATATTCCATCCCCTATGTCTATATTGACTTAGAAGAAAGTCAAGTTTTAGTGGTCATATCCTTGCGAGAATAGTTTTCAGGAGTTGATGACTTGACTCACTTCAACTTCAGTTTTGGCTCTTCCAGATAGTTCAGATGGGTTCATAGTATACTGTGATGCATCCAGAGTAGGTTTGGGTTGTGTCCTCATGCAGCATGGTAAGGTTATACCCTACTCCTCCAGGCATCTTAAACCCCATGAGAAGAATTATCCGACTCATGATCTTGAGTTAGTAGTCGTAGTGTTTTCCTTAAATATTTGGAGGCATTACTTGTATAGGGTGCAAGTAGATGTGTTCACAGATCACAAAAGCCTTCAGTACATATTATTTCAGAAAGATCTTAACCTCCATCAAAGAAGGTGGTTAGAGCTTTTGAGAAACTACGACATGTGTGTCCTTTACTATCCGGGCAAGGCCAATGTAGTGGCCGACACTCTCAGTAGACTGTCTATGGGTAGTGTTGCTCATGTTAGGGACAGTAAGAAGTTGTTAGCTCAGGAATTCCATTATCTTTCCCGACTAGGTGTTCTCTTAGTCGATTCAGCGAAAGGTAGTATATAGGTTCAAAACAGCTCAGAATCATCTCTAGTTTCTGAGGTGAAAGAAAAATAGGATAGAGATTCTATTATAGTCAAGTTGAAAAAGTCAGTAGAGATCAGAAGATTGAGTTTTTCTGCCAAGGGGAGATAGTGTATTGCATTGTCAGGATCGTCTGTGTGTGCCAGGTGTAGATGACTTGAGGCAATGAATTCTTGTAGAAGTGCATGGTGCACAATACTCTATTCATCCAGGGGCCACTAAGATGTACCACGAATTGCGGAATATCTATTAGTGGAGTGGTATGAAAAGAGATATTGCAAAATTTATGGCTAAGTGCTCTACATGTAAGTAGGTTAAGATAAATCATCAAAAGCGTAGTGGGTCCATGAAAGAGTTTAATATTCCCACTTGGAAGTAGGAAGAAGTGAACATGGACTTTGTGATAGGTTTGCCCCATACTCATTATTAGTATGATTCAGTTTGAGTTATTGTAGACAGGATAACCAAATCAGCTTATTTCATTCTAGTCCATAGCTCTTATTCAGCCGAGGATTATGCCAAACTCTATATCAGTGAGTTGGATAGATTACACGCTGTCCCATTGTCTATTATTTAAGATAGAGGTACCTAATTCACCTCTTATTTTTTGGAAAGCATTCTAAAAGGGTCTTGGTACCCGAGTTCACCTTAGTACAACCTTCCATCCCCAGATAGATGGTCAAGTAGAAAGGACCATCCAGACTTAAAAGATATACTGCGAGCATGTGAAATTAATTTCAAGGGTAGTTGGGATGACCACTTGCCTTTGATTGAGTTTGCATACAACAACAACTATAATTCCAATATTAAGATGGCTCCATTTGAAACTATCTATGGTAGGAGATACAGATCACCAATTGGTTGGTTCAAAGTGGGTGAGGCCACAGTATTAGGCACTGACTTGGTATTCGATACCTTAGAGAAAGTCCAGTTGATTAGAGAAATTCTCAAGATAGCTCAGAGCCAACAAAAATCATACGTAGATGTGCGCAGGAAAGATCTCAAGTTTAAGATTGGTGATCATTTTTATTTAAAAATCTCTCCCATGAAAGGAGTGAGGCGGTTCGGCAAGAAGGGAAAGATTAGTCCCTGATATGTTGGTTCCTTCACAATTCTCAATCACTTAGGCAAGGTAGCTTATAAGCTCGAATTGCCTTCAGATCTAGCCTCAGTCCATCCAGTGTTTCATGTCTCCTTGCTTAAGAATTGCATAGGTGACCCAGCAGTTATTGTGCCTATAGAGGGCATAGACATTCAGAACAATCTCTCTTATAAAGAGATTCCAGTTGAAATCCTTGATTACCAGACCCACAGACTGGGAACAAAGAAGTTCCTCTAGTCAAAGTTCTTTGGAAGAATCAATCCATAGAGAGAGCTACTTAGGAAGCAGAAGAAGACATGAAAACCAAGTACCCTCACCTTTTCTCCGTAAACTCATACTCAACCCAAGGTAATAGCTTTCCTTAAAGCTTATTCATTTTCATGTTCAAATTTTAGTTACAACTTAGTATTTAGTTTCCTGCTCATATTTCCATCATAAACTTGGTATCAACTAATATTTAATATTCAATCATGTGTTCATACATCATGTCAGTCATGTATTCGTTCATCAGATATGCATAAACAAGTGAATCAGTACTCCTAGTCATGCATCTATGTATCAGCTCAGTCATGAAATCATGCATCAGATATGCATGCTCAGTATTAATCTCAGTAAATCAGTAATGTCAATCATATACTCATGTTTCAGTTGTTCATGATCAGTATATACTTCAGCTTATAATCTCTCCCATATTAGTTAGTCTCATTCAAGGATAAATGTTCCCAAGTGGGACATATTATAATCCCTACAAAATTTCTAAGCTTAATTCATCCTTTTAGGCTTGTCAAGGTGTCTCAGACTTAGAAAATTCTAGCTAAGTTCCCAGACTTAGAAAATTCAGACTTAGGTTATTTTTGTCCTACAAAAGTTGGCAATCTCATTTTGTGACCTTAATGTCCCTTAATGGTCCATATTTTTGTTGATTAATGATCAAATAGGTCTATAGGCGTTCCTAGATAAGTTTCAAATTTTTTGAAACTCGTTTAGACCATGTTTAGTGTCCCAAAATAGTGGACCAAAGCGATCTTGGTGCGCCGCATCGCCTATCACGCTAGTTAACATTATTTCAGGGACTGCCAGTAAAAATAACTGAGGTTTGGTGTGATCATGGCACGACACATCGGGTATCGCGTCACCAATCATGTCAATGCCTAGTTTTTAGTCATTAAATTTCCATGTCTTTAAGAGGAAAAGGGTTAATTTCCCACCCCCTATATAAGCCTATAACATGAGATTCTGCTAGGTTTTCACCAAAATATAGTTATTTCTCTCAAATTCCCTCAAGAACAACTCCATGGTTTTTAATTAAAGCTTCTAATCCAGCAGATTCGACCATTAATCTTTAAGAAACTTCTATCTAAGGTATGTAAAGTGTTGATTTATGGATTCCTTTTACCCATGAAGATCAAGAAACCTTTTCAAAAATATAAATTTTGAATTCCATATTATGAATTGAATCATATCCATGTTTATGTTGTTGTATGATTACCAAGTTGAAATCTTTAATACCTATAACGAAATTATGTTAGCATGTGGTTGAAATTCTTGTATTTGAAGTGAAAAATATTGACATGATGTATTATTTTAATGTTCATGCCTAAGCCTCATGTTATGCATGCAAGGTGTTTACTAAAGTGCCTAAAAGAATAAGAATTATGATTTATGACTCAATTCCGACCAAATTAATGAATCCATGCTTTACCCTTATGTTCACAATGACCTCCATGTAACTGTTATGCATTGTAATGGTTTGATGGAATGCGCATGAGATTAGAATTACAAAATTATGATATGTTTATATGTATTCCTATTCATGTGTAAGCTTATGACATACAAATACTTCATGAAAATCCCCAACGTTTGTGCTATGAATTGTTAACTATGGTTATGTGTTCAAGAAGTATCATATCTTGTCAGTATCATGCTATCGAGTCCTGGGGGTACTTGTACCAGACAATTTATCTATATGCCTAAAGCTAGTGTCATATTCAGGATATCTCAGTCACGCCATGATCAGTAGTATTCTCAGTCAGTTTCAGAACTCAGTAGAATTCAATCAGTTACATGACTCAAGAAAACTCAGTAATCTCATGAACTCAGTCAGTTAACAGGATTCAATAATATTCCATCAGTTCACGGAACTCTATGAAATCAGTCTAGTTCATCTCAGTATAATTAGTTCAACGTCTATTCAGTTGGAAGTAGGATTCAGCACCGAGCAAACCCAAGGATGAAGGAACACACTGAAAGTAAAGGGTGTGACACTTAGAAGCAATCCTTGCGTTCTAGAACTGTGAAGCCAGCATAGGTTGAGACATCAACACTGACAATTGAGGGTTGATGAAATGGATTAACACTATCAGTTAAGGGTCTCACCATTCTCCTTTGGAGATACTGCCAGATGAGGGTCACTCACAGCTTGTCCTTACCAGTGGTGCGGTATTGACACCCTTCCAATTGGGGTTACAAATTGGACCTCAACTCTTTACAAAAAAAGGGCATGTCGGTTGGATAACTACTTCCCATAGGCTCAGTCATAGTCTCAGTAAAAGAACTCAGATAGTTCTTCAGATTCAAGACTGTTAGATACAGTCACTCAGTTTAGTACGAAACTTAGATAGTTCCATCAGAATTAGGGCTATTAGACACAGTCACTCAGTTAACAATATATCAGTTGTACAAAACTCATGTTATTAGTATTTAGACTCAGTAGTCAGTATTGTCACAATCTTATTTTTAGTTACGTATTCATGAATGTCTTCTTATTCATGTTATTTAGTCAGTTAGTATTGTTTATGAATATGAACCCCATGCATTTAGCCTACCTCACTTTGTATACCAGTATATTCAAACGTATTGATGCATACTTTCTTTTGCGCTATGGTGTTTTATACCATAGGTTCAGACGCTCAAGTTTCCTATCGTACTTAGCTTCAGATTCAACCAGCAGCAGTAAATTGCAGTAAGTTCTCATCATTCGAGGATAGCATGATTATTTCATTATTTCAGTTCAGTTTTCAGTAGATGGGGTTAGTTGGAGATATGTCCCATCAACTCCTTATTTAGACAGTTTAAAGGCTTTCAGAATAGATGTTCAGACTGTAGCATGTTCAGACAGTTATTTTAGCTTTGGTTTTGTTATACCACATTAACAATTATGTTTTAGTTCTGAACCTTATGGCATTTCAGCCCATTATTCCGCATATTTCAGTATCACTATACAGTTATTGCAGAAGGTACCATTCATGGGTTAGCTAGTGGTCCTTCAAGATTGTTAGCACCGTGTAGCGTCTAGGGCACCAGACTCGGGGCGTTACATTATCATAAATTATTTTTGGGGCATTTTCATACGTAACGACATTTGAGGTCGTTACATAATATCTCTTTCTTTTGTTAACTCCTTAATTTTGATTTTTCATATGTCATATTAAGACCACAAAACTAAAGGATATTTTGATACATTCCATATATCTTTAGTTTAAGATCACAAAATTCAAAAGTCTTCTTTACTTTCTTAATTCTCTGTCAAGTGAATACCGAAAATCGAATTAAAAAAATAGCAACTACAATAACAGTTAAAATATTAGTACAGATTAACATGTAATATATAATGGATTACTTATGACTTTTATCATCAATTAAGTAATAATAATTTATCATAGATATTTACTCGTAATTTCATTCTGATTGTACTAGAAACTAGATTTTCTTATGCACTTGGCTTTTCAAAATAATCATAAATATGATGAGATGGTTTTCGATTAAGTTATATACATTAAAAGTAAAATATCAGTGTAGTTTACCTCATGATTAAAAATTACTCATACTCAATTTGTAGGGACTGAAAAGTGAAGCTTTAGGGAATAAGTATTCACGGGGACAGTAATGTTGTTTATATAAATGTGAAAATGCTTCTATTTTCTTCACTTTATATGTAAGTAGATGGTAATTGCTTGTGCTTATATGGGCCCAATATTTGTATTGACGTGAAATTGTTTTTGATTATTAATTTTTAAAGTTGAGTAAAAAGGATGGTGTCTGAACAACAATTAATCACTTCTTTTTATTGAAAATATATAAAACTTATAAACAATTTTTTTTTCATAAATCACAATACATCAAGCATAAGATTTATAACTTCTATCATGGATCTGACAAACATTATCTATGTTAAAAAGAAATTTCTTTATCAAAGAAGGATAGAAATATCATTCCATGAAAAGCAGTAAGCATTTTGTAAGAATACAAAGCAAAATGTACATCCAAAAGAGCTCAACAATTTTATGAAAAAAATATGAAAATATCAAATAAGTACTTAACAAAACCAACTGCAACCTTTTTTCCTTGGAAGACTTCTCTCCCATGAGTAAGCTACAGCAAGAACTAAAAGTAGTTAATTGGTGCGCCTTCTTATTCTTGATAAATATTTGAAAAAAGTAAAAGATAATATGCTGGAAAAGTTGCAGAAAGTGAACACATTGATGGCAAGATTGATGCCAAGTTGAAGTGGTGAACTTTGATGGCGAAATCGATACTTGTCATTTATATATCAATATTTTTTCATACTCCCAGCATATATTATCACTACATTTACCCATATACTAAAACTGAAGGGAGAACATGATTAACTTACACTCTTATGGTCCACCGGAGAACAAGAAGCAGTCACCATATCTTTTTATATTAGGAGATTAAATATTTTAGTGTCTAAAAAGATGAGCAAGAGATGAAACAAATATACAACCAATATATCCACCAAACATTATATATGATAAGAGATGACATCAGCAATAAAATAAAAATGTGATGTGCAAAACTTTTCTAATAATGTTCAAGTACTCACTTTGTGGAGTGGTATACTATAAAATATTAAATTAACATGTCAAAATCAGTGTGGCTCGATCATATCCAACTTAGTAGGCCGTTTGAACGAACTTTCAATGTAAAAAGAAGATATTTATAAATCAATCATAGAAAAATCAAATATTAACACAAAGAGAGATATTCTACTACAATTTAAAATATGCCCAAAAAACTTTTAAGGACAAAGAATTGTTATTCATTCACCTGGAGAAACCAAAACCAATTGATAGAGAATATATGTGAGGTCTTAGATACAAAATATATGAAAAATAGTAAAATTAGAGAGAGATAAGGATAGACAGAGTGAGCAAGAGTGGTAGTACCAAGCTTCACTCCATGAATTTCCATTGTTCATGCTTCATAGCTTTTAGCCTCCATTATTATTTGATAGAAAAATCGTAAAAGTGAGGCGTGAAAGACGACATGAGACAAAATTCAATGATATCAAAGATACTAGAAGTTAATTGCAACACGCACAACAAAACATCTACGCGTGTCACCAAAAGAGAATAAAATCGCTGCAATTTGAAATGCCCCCTGAAGGCTCACACTGGCACTTGAGTGTCTGCAAAATCTAACTCTGCTCTTTGTACATCACTTATGCAGTAATAAATTTCACTTTTAGTCAAGCAGTCCAGCCACTCTTTAAAAAATTAATAAACTACGTATCAAGTTAAAAATGACATAATAGTAATAATAATTGGCTAATCAAAGATATTATTCAAATCAATTCAGAGAATTAATACTGAACTAAATGTTAATTTAAAGACATACCTGAATTGAATAAATATTTTTTTACCTCATATGTGAAATTGATAATTGATGTGTGGCAATGCCAATCATATTTTATCCCTTTTTTTTAAGGGCGGGGGGACTGAACCTTTCTAGTTTTGATCAAATTGATCATCTTACTTGCTACTGAAAGAACACCAAAAAATAAATTACTATATTTTTCATTTTAGTAAGTAAACTTTTTTCAGTAGAAACAACATGATAAAAAGTTGAGAGGTAAAAAAGAATATAGTTATATATACTATGTTGCCAAAATTAACAATTTTCCTATCTATTTTAATAAAGTTAATAAAATTACAATATTTTTTACTCCAAATAAGTTCCCAACCCCAACTGTCACTCAGTTGTCACCAAAGCATCAAAATATTTTAGCTACATTCTGACACTGATATTTATAAGTAGTACATAGATTTCATATTTTCTACATCGATTCAAATACATGATGTTCTTATCATCGATTAATTGTAATGCTTGTTGACACCAACTTTCTTGGAAACAATCTAACAAGCATTTCTATATGCTAGAATCAAAAACTAATTTCGAAAGAAAAGTTAATATCGACCAACCTGATAATACATATAAAAACTGATCATAGCTTTTCTCTCTGTCAAGTCTTGAAAACAGATGAAGTTTGAATCATTCTCGTGTTAACTGAAGACCTCTAATAATTCATTGGTCCTATCTAAAAAAGCGTGAGTAATGTTTTGTCATGTGTTGAACTATACTAATTTTTAAATGGTTAGTGTGTGTAGTATAACTTAAATTCAAAACTATCTCACTACCCATTCTCTTATCTGTTTGAATTGAAACTTATCACTCTATTGACAGGTTAAGGTAAAAAGTTTAATTAGAAACAATAAATGGAAAAAAAGATGGATAAACTTAAATGCGGCTGGCAAAATAGATTTTGGGCCTAACTTACACCACCAAAAGCTAACTTAAATGGTAGAGGATTTCTTAAGTCATATATAGCCTCAGATACTCATCCTTCACCGATTGGAGATTCATTTCATTTATCATTCTCTCAGGCTCAGATCTGAAATTTCTTTATTCGAAGTTCCACAATCCAGTCTAGTGTGTTTACATTCATGGACCGACTCCCAACTTTCCGAGTCTTTGGTGATACAAGAATAAAGCTCTAAACCAAAAATTAAGCACTAAAGAAATGAGATGAAGAAGAAATAATGACACTAGCAGTAAAACTACACACGGATTCAACACAAACACAAAAGAAATTACATAAAAAGGAAAAATAGATAGTAAGACATAACAATTACAATACCTAAGGAACTAAGGTGTATATTAAACACCAAAATCCACTTAAGCTTGAAATTGGAACACCACACTCTTAGTTTGACACAAAAGGGACTCAAGCCACCTCAAGCACCAACCTTTTTAAGTCAAATTGTCAACTCAAGCGAATCCGCTCTCAAAGAGAGAAGAAATCTTCAATATTCATCAAAAGTTACTGAAAAGTAAAGGCTAATTATCTATTTATAGTTATTACAAGTAAAGACTAAAATACCCTTAATGAAGGGAGCTCCTATGGAGTGTAAAAGAAGGGCATCAAAAGACAACAATGCCCTTAATGAGCTTGAAGGGAAGGCGTATCTTGAGTGTAGGTTCTTAGATTGTAAAGGCAACAATGCCCTTAATGGGAGGGAACAAGAGGCAACTTTGGAGTGCATGGTCTCTACTTTTCTTTTCAACTTGTGCAATGCCTTGAAATAGTTCCAAATACCTTTCCTCACTTGGTAACTCGAGCTTGGATCTCCATTAAAAGATCTTTTCCTCCTTGTACTTTTCATACCCGTATCATCCTCTCCATCTTGAAAGAAATTTGACCTCAAATTCATACCTTGCAAAATTAAAGAGAGAGAAAACAAGCACACAATCCTCATGGTATGAGGGTTAGCATGAGTACCACAAATATCATCAAGCCAAGGTTGTTCATACTTGAAATATATCCGCGGGTCCTTTGTGTGTGACATGAAAAGCTTAGCATGAATGGAACAAAGGAAGTGACTATGGCAAGAATCAAGAGATAAGGAAACTACAATGATCTTAATGGCTCTACTACACTTAAAAGGTAAGATTACCTTTATCTTAGAAACCATAAGATACTTTTATTTCATTACCTCTATAAAGGATCTCATCAAATATGGTGCGACATTTGGTATTAAGGTCCACCATACCCACATATTATTATCATTCAAAAAAGAAAACCAGCCGCTAAACTTCCTACCTCTACATAATACAAATTCAAAATTAACATGGTTATCATATTAGGTAAAGAACTAGTATAGGAAGGAATCAAGTATGAAGACATCAATCAAGGTGCTATCATCTATAAGAAGTTCACTTGGTTCAAAAGATATAGCACATAAGGCACACAAGGATAGAATTAAAAAAATTAAACACATATGACTCCTTCCCGCCAAGTAAACCATATACTTGTCATCCACAAGTTGTCGTTCATATAGCTTAAGTATAAGTGTGTCAAACATGGATGCAAGTATATAAGCAATACCACCAAAGAGGCAATAACACATTTTTTTTAGGGTCCACATGTATGAAACCACATTTGAGAAAGGGATTCCAAATCAAAACCAAGTCACCAAGAAGGGCACTGGGATCAAATGGGAGAAGTAGCCAAAGACCTAAGTCGATGCTATTCTTTCCTTCCCCTAGAGTGCCATTCCCGCAATAACACACGATATTTGCTTTTAAGAAGAGATTAACATGGAAGAATAAAAGATTGTGGTCTAAAAGTCCTCTTTCAAGAACAAACATTCCATTATTTACAACTTTTCCATACACATGATCACTATGAAAAAGGCTAATAGCAGGACTTTCATCACATAAGTTCAAAGGATTATGTCCATTATCATAATTAATATTACAAGCATCAACACTAACTTGAAAGTTTTCTATTACACCATTCACATGATCAACTAGTGAACTATACTTAAGAGCAAATTGATCATCATACACATCTCAAGTACTACCAACGAAAGAGGCATGCACTTCTACACTAAGAAAACCCAAAACCACTTTGCATTGGCTACTACTAGCCACTTCACAACCTTTTAAGCTCAGAGAAATGTAGAGTGTAGCAATGTTACCTCGGTATGTACCATGGAAATCCACTTGCTTGGAACTCTCGGTCAAGGATGCCTTTAACTCATCAACCATGTGTTTGTGTGGGACTACTTTTGGATCCTTCTTTGATAGCATACGACCTTGAACCTGCACATAAGAAGAATCAATGCTAGGTAAAGTGCTAATATTCGGGTTAGTGAGTAATAGGGTTCCTTTGTGGGCAATTCCCATAATCAACTATTTCTTTCCCTTTCCAACTTCACTACCCACGACTTCCCTTTTCCTTTCTCTCTTTTCTTCACATTCTTCTTGTACCTCGCCATCAATTTTCTCTCCTTCTGGAGGCTCGGCATCGTTCTCCTTGGATTCTAACTCTTCCACTTATTCTACTTGGGTAGGGTGATTTAGGTTTAGTGGAGCTTGGAGAGGAGGTATTGGATTTGGTTGGTGATGGATTTTGATTTATGGCATTGGATTTTGTGGAGGTTTTTATGGACATAGTCTATCAAAACCCGCATTCATTCTAGTCATGTCTCTCTTCATTGATCCCAAATCACCCTTCATTGAAACTACGACCTGTTTTATTGTTCCCATTTCCGAATCCAACCTTTCAAAACCAACATTTATTCTACCCGTGTCTTAGGATAAGGCTTCAAGATGAGCCAATATAACATAAGTGGTATTGTTATCCATGAATTGGGTGGTTGATCCTTCGGGTTCCATAGCAATAGTACCTAAAAACAAAGAACAAACCTATAAATTGAACAAACAAGTTAGTTCAAATAGCCTCACCAACTCTTAATCTCAGTTTACCTCACACTTGGTTTCACAAGTGTTGACAATTCGGCTTATACTTCGTGAGTGATTGAGGGATGAGTCTACTTTTTCGCAGAATAGATTTTTGTTTGAGGTGACTTAAAGAAAAATTTCTTTCGAACTTGAACCAATAGGGTACAACAAATCACAAAATAAAAAAAAAGCACACAAAGAACGATAACATGAAAAAAAAGGACTTTAGACTAATTATCAACCTAGTAGATAGTTATTAGTTTGCTAATTATTGATAGAACCAATAAAATTAAAACTAGAAACAACAAATTGAAACTAAGACATCCATGTCTGAGAAAAATTTGTTTGTCCACAAATGATGAAATGGCACCTTGTGATTGGATGTTAACTTTAAAAAAAAATTGTTCTTCAACTTTATGTCTCGGTCTAGAACTCCAAACAAGAGAAAGAGTGGCGATTTTGAGGGGGGGAATCCAAGTTTAGAGCCCTTTCAAGCTTCAAAATGGATTCAAAATGGGTTGGTCCCCCCTTTGTACTTTCAATTGTAATTTGAATATTCCCTTTGTGTTTTATTTTTATTGATGACTTGAATATGCTTGGAATATTCTTTTGTACAAACAACCTTTTCACTCTCTTTCTTCCTTTTTGTAGATCAAACACTCCTTTTGAATATTCTTCTTCAACAATCTATAAACATGAAGAAGAAGAACATGATTATTCAAGAGTTGGCCAAGTTTGACCACAAGGCAAATGAACCCCAAATTTAAATTTTCCTTTAGATCTAGGTTCCCTTTGCCAAGCCAAGCACAATCAACACAAAATCAACAAGAACACGTGACAACCACCATACACCACATGGATCCACCTTCAGAAAAGCTTCAAACTTAAGTCTACAATGGTGGAATGCTAAAAAACAATTGGATCTTGCTTAAAACTTAGATCTAGACTCTTTTACTGGTAGTGGTGAAGGATATAGCACTAGAAACTATCAAAACAAACAAAAACTATGTAGATCTATGTTGTAAGATTCGATCTACCACTTAAACACAAGACTCAAGACTTTTTTTGTGATTTTGGACTTTGACTCTTTTTTGTGGAGATTTTTTTAAGGTAACAACAATCCATGACTTAGAGTTGTGGAAACAACTATAATACATGGTTGTTGATACCAAATGATAAAGAAACAAAGCTATAAACCAAAATTAAGCCCTAAAGAAAGAAGATGAAGAAGAAATAATGACACTAGAAGTAAAACTACACACGGATTCAGCACAAAACAAAAGAAATTGCATAAAAAAGAAAGATAGATAGTGAGACATAAAAATTAAAATACCTAAGGAACTAAGGTGTATATTAAACAATAAAACCCACTTAATCTTAAAATTGGAACACCACACTCTTAGGTTGACAAAAAGGGACTCAAGCTACCTCAAGCACCAACCTTTCTAAGCCAAATTGTTAACTCAAGTGAATCCACACTCAAGTTAACCCTAATTTCAATTGTAGATTTTCCAAGCCCTATACTAAGGGAGATACACTCGCAAAGAGAGAAAAAATCTTGAATATTCATCAAAAGCTAATGAAAAGTAAAGTTCTAATTGTGTATTTATAGTTATTACAAGCAATGACTACAATACTCTTAATGAAGGGAGCTCATATGGAGTGTAAAAGAAGGGCATCAAAAACCAACAATTCCTTTAATGAGCTTGAAGGGAAGGCGCCTTTTGAGTGTAGGTTATTAGAGTATAAAGACTACAATGCCCTTAATGGGAGGGAACAAGGGGCGGGTTTGGTGTGCATAGTCTCTGCTCCTCTTTTCAACTAGTGCAAGGCCTTGAAATGGTTCCAAAGACCTTTTCTCACTTGGTAACCCGAGATTGGCTCTCCATTGAAATATTTTGTCCTCCTTGTACTCTTTGTACTCGTATCATTTCGGGTGCCACTTTAGATTGAGTCTAACTCTAGTATCATGACAAATAGGTGTTGGGTCTAACTCAGACCATAAAAGCTAACTCAAAGAAAGAAGAATTGCTCAAGACATATAAAGAGCATAGGCTTTTTGTCATTTGGCAACATGGGATTCACCACATTCATCACAACAAATAAATAATAAATTAAAGAATAATTTTACTGAAAATGTTTTTCTTTTCTATTCTATTTCTTTTCAGTTAGTTTTTCAGTGGATATTTTTATCATAGACAAATACATGTTCAAAGTATACTTCTAAAAGGTAAATTAAAAATATCTTTCATGTCAAAATTAATGATGTCATAATGATGAAGTACCCTACAATTCATTAAGACATCATTAATATAGACATAAAAGATGTTTTTGAGTCATTTTTCAAAAACATACTTTTAAAATGTGTTCGGTTATATGAAAATTATTCATTGACAAATTACATAAAAATAAATGATCTAGAAAAGAAAGACATTTCCAACAAATATCCTTCTCTAATTTGTTATTTGTTTGATGTATTTAAGTTTCCTTATTCTCCTTCATTTCTATCTTCTAATTGAACTTGAGATCCTTTAGTTTGTAAATAGAATAACAAGTTCATTAATCCAAATAAAAGAGATAAAAGTTCATTAGTACAAGTAAACATTTTATAAAAAAACAAGTTATAATACTAGCATCTAATGCAAAATTTCTTAATGAAGTTAAGTTCCTTTATTTTCGAACTTCCTCTACACCCAAAAATTGAGTCGATCATAATAGAAGTTCCAACATACGCTACTAATCTAAATCTATTAAAGACACCATAAGTCAATGACTGCACCAAAATGCCAAAAACCATCCTCGAGCCCACAAAATGTCAGGAAACTCATGAAATCACATAGCCATTCATCAACATACTAAAATAATCTACAAAGGCCCATACTATATCTATTGAATTAGATTATTCTATTCTTCCTAACATAAAGCAACTAGGATATAAATTAATAGCAAAGTCGCACAAAACCCCAAAAGTCATACTTAGACCACTATTCAATAGTCATGAACAGTATAAAAGACACCCAAATTCTCATATAACTCATTACAATATCCCATGCAGTCCTCAATATCTAAGTGATATTAATTAACCTAAAGTGCTCAATAATCTGGTAGAATAAAGATCCTCTCCAATCATATACACAATAAGCAATCCATCATATCAGGAAAAATCAACCCATAGAAGAAATACAACAATCATTATATCCTACTAATGGGCACCCTAAAAAATTAAAACTCAAGAAAGTCACCACTAAACTTTTCATAATCCACTGACGAACCACACTGTCAAGACTTTGAATTTCCAACTCGAGTCCATAGCTAAACTCTAAATATATCAATATTCCATACATACAAGCTCCTTATTTATTTCCTTAACTCTCTTCCCATTCCATATTCTTTAATACAAGAGCCATACAATAATAATGTATACTCTAATCAAAATTCATGAGCAAAAGTATTCATTAAGTTGCTTAGATTCTAAGGTAACAAATGCTACAAGAAAGTTTCCACTTTATTCACAACTCCTTTCAAACTAAAGCAAGAAGTCCTTATAAACTAAAATTGTTCAAGTCTAATCAAGGATGTTTCAACACCCATAAGTTTTTCCATGCAAGCAAAGCTAATCATTATGGAATAACAAATCACAAGGCATGAACGCCTAAAAACTTTTCCTTATCCTACTAGAACCTTTTTACTTGCAATCCTTTCAAATCCATCATACCACAAGTCTAATTTATTTTACAATCTAAATATATCAAAATATAAATCAATCCACCACTATTAAATAATATAACCATAGAGAAAATGATACCCACAACACACCTACATCTATAATACTTAAGGAAATAAAATATAATTTGGTGATATATTTTAAATAAGTAACAACATAGAATCCAAACACCTAATCCACCACTAAAGAATCATCTTTAAGATAGAATTATCAATAGACCAAGCAAAATTTTATGAATTATAACAAGTCTCGATGCTAAATAGGAAAACACATAGGAGAATATAGAACCATAATCGTATACTGCAAATATATATATATATATATATATATATATATATATATATATATATCAAAGGAGTGTCAAAACCATACATGTGGCTACTGCACCAGATACCTCAAGTCTATCTGAGGAACATAATACTTGAACCTCTCATCTCTCTGAGAAACTTATGAGGCATCTCTTTGTCTATGTTATTGTAATACTCCATATTTTTCTTAGCTTAATTTAGCTCCTAGTTGCATGTATAAGAGGTTTACATCTAAAAAATTTCACTAAGTATTGGGGACTAAGTCATATTTTTGGCTCTGAACTCTAAGGATTTTTAAATGGGTCTTCCTAACCCCGAGATGTAGGTTTTAGAGTTAATGCATATTTGGGGGTGTAAGGAGCATATCTCAGTGAAGTTTCAAATTTTTTAGATGAGGATTAGGTTATATTTGGATTTCAATTCCAGAACCTCACCGCAATAGTGGCACGTCATGGTAGGTATAGCGATGAGCACTTCATCGCATTGCAGTGTACCTTTAATCCGCATTCTAGTTGTAAAGTTAATTCTCTGAGGGGAAATTAAGTCTTTTTCCCTTAATTCAATTCATAAAAACAAAAATTAAAATATCGGTTAGGGCATTATATGCCTATTTTCCCCAATTCTCCTCTAAAAAAAGCCCTAATCATCCCTCAAGTTCATCAATTTCATTCCCTTCTATTCAAGAAAATCAAGAAAATCAACAAATCAAGTTTCCATAATCCAAGAACTTTCAAGAAAAGCATCAAAATTGTATTTGTCTTTCAAGCTTAAGGATTTAAGGTATGTGTGATGTTCATCCATGGACCCTTTTCACCCATAGAGTCCAAGAACCCCCTTTTGATATCAAATTATGATTTTTTATATATTTATGATGAAGTGTCCATGAAATTGTTAATGATTCTAATTACAAGTAATGTTACAAGTGTTTTTCGATGGAGTGAGCCCTTATATAATTTTAATATTGAAATCCTCATGTTAAATCCCTAATTCATGGTTTTAGTGTTGTAACTATGTTTTCAATCACATGTTTTACCCATTCCCATGCTTAAATTCATGACTCTTGAATGTTTGATGAAATGTCTAAATATTGAGTTTTGAGCAATGAATCTTTATTATGGGTTTTAAAGCTTCATATGTTCTTATTGTTATTTTTATTTAGTGTTGGAGGGTTATGAACACCCGATACATAGATGTTTACATAATTTCACTATCTTTAGAATGGTTTTAGATAAACCATGAGTGTTGTCATTTAGTTAGTATCATGATCAGTTGTTTGCTCAATTAAGCTTAGTTAAAGCTAGTAATCAATGTCATTTAGTTGAGAGTAGGATTTAGCATTGAGCGAAACCAGGGATGAGGGCTTACCTACCTATAGAGAGTGCGACCTTTAGTAGTAGTCCCTGAGTTCTGGAACTACATAGCCAGTGTAGGTTAGAGATATCAACTTGCCAAATGAGGGTTGATAAAGTGTTTACTTGCTAGTCCATATGAGTATGACTTATTAGTCCTTCAGGACATTAGTTTAGTGGATCGACATAGCCAGTATTAGTACCTATGGCATGGTACTAAAAGCCTTCCAAATGGGGATATAGGTTAGACCCTGATTAGCTCAGATTAGGGCATGTCGATTAGATGATAACTCCTACAGTTTCAATTTAGTATTTAGTACAAATTTCAATTTAGGTTTTCTTGACCATGGCATATAATTCATCAATTATTTAGTTACCATATTTTAGTATTTCAATTTACATACTATTTTAGTATCATGTTATATGCTTGGTCATGCATTCTTAAATTTTATAGATTTCATGTATATATGCATCAGTTATATTATGCTATTCAATCAGTCATTACTTTATGCACATGAACCTATGCATTTAAGCCTAACCTCATCTCATATACAAGTACATTCAGAGTACTGATCACATACTTTTCTTCGTGCTATGACATCTTATATCATAGGTTTGGATGCTCAGTTTCTTGACCCACTTAGATAGTTTAGCTTATCAACAGTAGAAGTTGTGGTGAGTCCTTATATATCGATGACCTGCTATGTTATTTTAGTATTTCCACATTTCTTCTCAGTTAGTTCAGTTTGGAGTTAGTTGGGGCCATCCTATTAACTTTTCAGTTAGTTTTGAGGCTATCAGATATTTTCATTCATTCAGACAGTTAGTCAGTTTATTAGTTGTTTGATTATTTTTTTTAGTATGTCATTGAATGTTCAGACTTATAATTTAAATTTTATTTTCAGCATTTGAACCTTATGGATTTACTTAGTTATTTCTACACACGTTCATTATCAGTATATTATTTAGTGCTCACAGAAGATACTAAACCATGGGTTAGCTTGTGGTCACTTATGACCATAAGCATCATTGTCGTGAGTAGGGGGTAGCCTCAGGTCATGACAAAACTTAGTATCAGAGACTAAGGTTTTATAGTATCCTAGGGAGTCTAGAAGTCGTGTTGAGTAGAGTCTTGTGCATATGTATGAAGCGCGCTACACTTATGGATAAGAGGTAACGAGATGTTTTAGGAAAAGTTTCCCTTCTTTTAGTATTCATGTCGTGTGAGTGAGCATAATCTCTATTTAAAAAATTTTTCTGACCTATTATTGTTTTTGTATACAGATAATCCCACCCAAAAGAAATAACAAAAGAAGAAACAGAAATCAGTTTGGACTTTCGCTTGTTCATGAAGATCTCCTAAATGAGCATGTCTCTCATGCTGAGTTCAGAGTTACGTTCACTACCTTAGCACACTTAATATATTCTTATAATAATTAGCAAGTTGTTTCCCCAACTAATCTATTTGAAAATACAAGTGCATCTAGGATTTGGGATTTCACCCGCATGAGTCCCCCTCTATTTTTTGAGATCCAAGTTTGAGAAGGATCCACAGGAGTTTCTTGATAAGGTTCAAAAGGTGACTGATATCATGGATGTTAGTTTGAGTAAGAGTGTATAGTTGGCTGCTCACCAATTATAAAATGTAGCTTACACCTGGTATAGATAGTGGAAGGAGGATAGGGGCACAGATGCAGGGGTTATAGAGTGGGACGAGTTTGCTATGACCTTTTTAGATAGGTTCTTTCTATTAGAGTTGAGCAAATTGAAGGTGTAGGATTTCATTAATTTGAAGCAGGGTAGTATAAGTATAAAGGAATACTTGCTTAAGTTTACTCAGTTGGTGAGGTATGCTCTTTCTATACTGGTTGATAACAAGTCTAAAATGAGTAAGTTCGTGTCTGGTATTTGATAGTATGGTCAAGGAGTGTAGTACTGCTATGTTGATTAATGACATAGAAATATCTAGTCTTATGGTGCATGCTCAATAGATTGAGAAACAAAAGCTTAAGGAGAAAGAGAGAGAGTAAGAGGGCTAGAATAGGTATCTTTAATATTTCTTAGCCTAGGTCAGAGGGTGGTAACCATTCTTAGTTTTGTTAGAAATTTTCATCCCTCGCTCTATCTTCAGCTAGTGAGCCAGTGCCAAAGTTTAAGAATGACAGTCGAGATAGAGTGCCAGGCTCCAAGTCCCAAGGTAGTATAAACAGTGATCGTACTAATCCTCTTTACCAAAAACATGGTAGGAATCATCAAGGTATGTGCAGAGTCAGCAATTATACGTGTTTTAAGTGTGGCAAGCTAGGCGACAGAGTCAGACATTGCCTAAATAATGGTCAGTAAGGTCAGTCCAGCCGCCCTCTAGTTCTATTCGGTCGCCCAACTTAGTAGGGTACCACGTATAGTGCAACCCGTGATCAATGCGAAAATAAAATGTATGCACTCCAGTCCCGTCGTGATAAAAAAAGCTCTCCAAATATGGTTACAGGTACGTTATAGGCCTTTCATCTTTATGTTTATGCTTTGTTAGATTCCGTAGCTTCATTTTCTTTTGTAACCCACTATATAGCTATTGATTTTGGGGTCAATCCCAAAATTTTAGTAGAACCTTTCCCAGTGTTTACCCCAGTGGGTAAATCTATCATAGCCAGACGGGTGTACAAAAATTGCTCGATTATAGTATCCTAGAAAATCACTTTAGTAGATCTTGTGAAGTTAGAGATGACTTATTTTGATGTCATTCTCAGCATTGATTAGCTTCACTCATGCTATGCTTCAGTTGACTGTAGAAATAGAGTTGTCCAATTTTTTTTTCTAATGAACCAATTATTAAATAGAGGGGTAGTACTTCAGATCTTAGGGGTTAATGACTTATTTTGTGCATGTACCATCTTGTTTGAGCCAAAGAATCTAATTTTGAGACTCCTGGTCTTGATTCAGCTTCAGTAGTTAGGGAATTTTTAGATGTGTTCCCTGAAGACCTTCCCGGAGTTTCTCCCAAAAGGGAAATCGACTTTGAAATAGATCTTCTTCTAGAGACCCAGGCCTATTCTTATTCCTCCCTACAGAATGGCTCTAGCTGAGCTCAATGAGTTAAAAGAATATTTGAAATATCTCTTAGATAAGGGATTCATCAAGCCCAGTGTTTTCTCATGGGGTGCTCCAGTCCTCTTCGTGTGTAAGCAAGATGGTTCTCTCAAAATATGCATCGACTACTATCAGTTGAACAAAGTGACAATGAAGAATAAGTACCCACTCCCCTGGATTGATGGCTTGTTTGAACAAATTTAGGGTGCCAGTTATTTCTCTAAGATAAACCTCAAATCCAAATATCATCAACTCAGAGTTAAAGAATGTGACATTCCGAAGACAGCCTTTAGAACTCAGCATCGTCTCTTGTCTTTTAGACTAACAAATTCCCCAACAACTTTCATGGACATGATAAACAGAGAGTTCATATAGTACTTGGATATGTTCATCATAGTCTTCATTGATGATATTCTTGTCTACTCCCATAGTGAAAATGATCATGCAAACAATCTCAAAATTGTATTGCAGAATCTTAGAGCCCATTAGTTATTCGCCAAATTTAGTAATTGCGAGTTTTGGTTAAAATAAGTAGATTTCCTTATCCATATTATTTCTGGTGATGGAATTATAATTGACCCTCAAAAGACCAAAGCAGTAAGAAACTGGCCTAGATCCATCTCTCCATCAGATATCAGGAGCTTCTTAGGTTTAGATGGCTATTACAGATGGTTTGTTGAATGGTTTTCATCTATTGTGTCCCTCATGTATCGATTGAATCAGAATAAAATCAAGTTGCACTGGTCAGATTCCTATGGAAAGAGTTTTCAAGAGTTAAAGACTCGACTCACCTTAGCCCAAGTTTTGACTCTACCAGATGGTTTTGAGAAATTTGTTATTTACTGTGATGCGTCCAGAGTTGGTCTTAGTGGTGTGTTGATACAGAGAGGTAAGGTCATATCCTATGCCTCTAGACAACTTAAACCCCATGAAAAGAATTACCCTACTCATGATCTTGAGTTGACAGCAGTTGTTTTTGCCTTGAAAATTTTGAGGCACTATTTGTATAGGGTTAATTTTGATGTATTCATGGGTCACAAGAGTTTATAGTATGCATTCTTGCAGACAGATACAAATATTTATCAGAGAAGGTGGTTAGAGTTGTTGAAAGAGTATAATATGAGTGTGTTGTATCATCTGAGCAAGGCTAATGTAGTTACAGACACCCTTAGTAGATTGTCTATGGGTAGTGTTGCTCATGTTGATAATGATAAGAAAAGGTTAGCTCAGGAGGTTGATCAGCTTGCTATATTAGGTGTTATATTAGTTGATTTAGCTGAGGGTAGTGTATGGGTTCATAATGGTTCGAAATCTTCTGTGGTTAACAAAGTGAAGAAGAAGCAAGATAGGGAGTCCATTTTAGTTAAGTTGAAGGAATCAGTTAGAGATTGGAAGGTAGAGGTTTTCTCCCAAAGGGGAGATGGTGTGTTGCGATGTCAGGGTAGACTATGTGTGCCGTGTCTAGTTCGTTTGAGACAAAAAATCCTTGTAGAAGCGCATGGTGCACGTTACTCTATTCATCCAAGAGCCACTAAGATGTACAGTGATTTGCAGGAAATCTATTTGTGGAGTGGTACGAAGAGTGATATTATAGAGTTTATAGCTTAGTGTTGAAACTATCAGCAGGTTATGGTTGAACACTAGAGGCCTAGTGGGACAATGTAGGAGTTCAGCATTCCTACTTAGATGTGGGAAGAGGTGAAAATAGATTTTGTGGCAGGTTTACCTCGTTCGCGTTGTCAGCATAATTTGATATGGATTATTATAGACAGAATGACCAAATTAACTCATTTCTTATCAGTTCATACTTCTTATTCATCTAAGTACTATGCAAAGCTCTATATTAGAGAGTTGGTTAGGCTGCATAGAGTCTCATTATCTATAATTTCAGATAGAGGTACTCAGTTTGCCTCTCATTTTTTGAAAGCATTTCAGAAGAAGGGTCTTGGTACTCAAGTTCATCTCAGTATAACTTTTCAAACTCAAGCAGATGGTCAGGCAGAGCGGACCATTCAGACCCTAGAGGACATATTATTAGCATGTGTTATTGACTTTAAGTGTGGTTGTGATGATCACTTACCATTGATTGAGTTTACCTACAATAACAGTTATCACTCCAGTATTCAGATGGCTCCATTTGAGTCTCTCTATAGGAGGAGATATAGATCCCCTATTTGTTGGTTTGAGGGAGTTGAGACTACATTGATAGAGCATGATTCAATATTTGGTGTGATAGAGAAAGTTCAGTCAATAAGGGAGAGGCTTAAGATAGCCCAAAGCCATTAGAAATATTATGCAGAGGTGAGGAGAAAAGACCTTGAGTTTGAGGTTGGTAATTTAGTCTATTTGACAATCTCTCCCATAAAGGGGGTGAAAAGATTTGGTAAAAAGGGGAAACTAAGTCCTGATATATTGGCCCTTATAGAATCTTAAGTTATTTCGGGAAAGTAGCTTACGATCTTGAGTTGCCTGCAGACTTGGCATCAATGCATCCAGTGTTTTATGTCTCTTTGTTAAAGAAGTGTATTGGTTATCCAGCTATTGTAGTTCCTTTAGAAAGAATAGATGCGCAGGATAGCTTTTCTTACGAAAAATCCCAGTCGAGATCCTTGATCGTATGATTCGTAGACTGAGGAACAAAGAAGTTCCCTTGGTCAAAGTTCTTTGGCGGAATCAGCCCATTGAGGGAGCCACTTAGGAAACAGAAGTGGATATGCGTACCAAGTACCCTCATCTTTTATCCGCAAACTTAGACTCAGCTTAAGGTAATATTTTTCCTTAAATGTCTCTTTTCTATTCATAGCTCCAGCTATATATAACCATTCTCATGTCATTGGATGCATTCACAAATCAGTTAAGTCATGTATCATAATTAAGACTCAGTCGTGTAATACTGTTTTAAGTTATGCATGTCCAGTATATGATCTTAGTTTCCCTGTATTCTCTGCTTAATCAATCTCATTTGAGGACGGATATCCCTAAGGGAAAGATATTGTAATACCCCATACTTTTCTTAGCTTACTTCAGCTCCAAGCTGCATGAATAAGAGGCTTACAGCCTAAAAATTTCACGAAGTGTTGGGGACTTTGTCATATTTTTGGCCTCTTAACTTCAAGGATTTTTAAATGAGTCTTCCCAAACTCAATAGGTAGGTTTTTGAGTCAATTCATGTTCAAGGGTGTAAGGAGCATATATTGGGGAAGTTTTAAATTTTTTGGATGAGAAATGGGTCATGTTTGGATTTCGATTCTAGAACCTCACCATGATAATGACACATCGTGGTGGGTATAGTGATGAGCCCTTCATCGTGTTGCGGTGTACCTTTAATCCTGGTTCCAGTTGCAAATTTTAATTCTTTGAGGGACAATTGAGTCTTTTTCCCTCAATCCAATTCGTACAAACACTAATTAAAATGTCGATTAGGGAATATTATGCTCATTTCTCCCAAATTCTCATCTCAAAAACAAACCCTAAGAATCCCTCAAGTTCATCAATTTCATTCCTTTCTCTTCAAGAAAACCAAGAAATCAAGTTACCCTGATCTAAGAACTTTCAAGAAAAGCATCAAGATTGTGTTTCTCTTTCATTTTTAAGGATTTAAGGTATGTGTGATGTTCATCCATGGGACATTTTCACCCATGGAGTCCAACAATCCCTTTTTGATATCAATTTATGAGTTTTTACATTTTTATGATGAATTGTCTCCATGAAATTATCATTGATTTTGATTACAAGTTATGTTACAAGTGATTTTCGATAGAGTGAGACCTTTTATAATTTGAGTATTGAAATCTTCATGTTAAATCCTTAATTCATGGTGTAACGGCCCGGAAAATGGGTCCCGGAGCGTCACACGGTGCTTGGGGCTACTCATAGCCCCAAGCTAACCCTTTGAGCCATTTTCATTCAGTTCAACACAAACCAATAGGGTTTCCATAAATAACCCTCAAATATCAACAGAGTAATCATCATCCAAGAATAAAAGAATTTAGAAAGATAACAAAGTATGACTTATTAGTCAACTCCCAACATCTATACTAGTCTGACAAGCCTCAAAGAAAATTAATAAAACCAGCGAGCCATTGAGACATGCCCCAACTGAATCATACTCAGTTATCAAATGTAAATAATTTCGTGAAACCAACATCAGACATCATGCCTTTGGAACATAAGGACTCACCAAAACAAAGGATGTAGAATAGTGTGCCCAAAGAATCACTGTCGAACCTGTAACTGAGCACTTGAACCTACATTCTGAGAAAATGCAGCCTAAATGCGAAGATGTGGGTCAGTACCATGGAAAGGAACCGAGTATATGGGGGTGTATGCAGTTGTATAAACATCATCATCATAAATATTTAAAAGAAATATGTAGGATGTATGAAAGACTCACATAGCCCGAAGAAAATCATCATAATCATGAGAAGATGAAATAAGTACAATAACACATGTGAGTCATCATATAATTTTTCAATCACTTTCAGTTCATCAAGAATATCAATTCTCATAATGTAAATATCATTTAAATCTTTCGAAAGAATAACTTTCACAATTCCACTTTCAAATCACTTCACCATTCACCATATACACAAGAAAACACACACACACTGGGAGATCCTATAACCGACATAAACCATGTGAGCTAAATGGAGTCCAACTACAACCCACATTGGGGAGAGCCGTCCTATCCTTGCCATCGGAGTAGGACTATCGATATCAAATCCACACAAACTAGAGATCACTATATAAATCAGCCTCAGGGTCACTCCTACGGGACACGTAGTTCTAGGGAAGTAAGGTCTCTTTATACTTCCCAGGTGCTAAATATTTCTCCTGGACTTAGCTCAGATCATTTCAAAGGCAATCCACAACAAAACAATTTTAGTAATATATAAATATACACCGGGAGTCATCATGCTTTCCATCTATCAAAATCAATCATGTTGTGGATTTCTTTCACACTCGAGTTTAAAACAACTCCATTAATACCAAAAGGTCAAATCATTCAAAATATCGCAAATATTCAAAATCAATTTGAAAACACACACTTTCTCAAATAAACATAATTTCTAATGGGGATTCATGACCCGAATATCAAAATCATGATAAATATCGTTCAAGATTCATGTTTTATATCTCCATACATGTAAATTCATCTTTCAAAATCATAAACATCAAGATTTCATAATAATCATCTTAAGATATGGGATCATGCTTCAAATTCGTAAAAATCAAATAAAAATCATGCCTTTGTAAAGAAAATTACTTTTGGACACAAGAACGAAAGAGAGTTCTTGTTGAAAAACCCCACATAACTTGAATGATGAACTTTAGATCGATACTCATTTTTGAGATTTTAATCGTGCCTTTGAATGATGGTTCTTGAAGTTCTTGAACTAGAAACTTGGAATCTTAAATATATTTGCAGAATTAATGGTAAACTTTGGAGGTTCTTGAAGTTGGATGTAGGAGCTTAGGGTTTTCTTTTTGAGGGAATTTGATGAAATATACCATATAATGCTTCTAATAGGCTTTAATATAGGGTTTGGACGGATTTTGGGTGAGAAGGACTGACCAAAATGCCCCTAAAAATCAAATAATTCTCGAATCTGTCCTTTGATGGACTATTTTGATAGTCTGAAGTAGATCAACCATAACGTTTTACTCCGACATCCAAATTGGATGAAACCAATTTCATTAGAAAGAGGACTTTCATATTTTTTCGTTGATATATAGTATCTCACCCAGATCATTGTGTACGAGGAGTTATGATCATTTAAAGTCGACCCAAAAATTTGCTTTTGATAAGCTGAAGTAGATCGACCATAAATTTTTCCTCCGATAGACAAATTGGATAAAACCAATTTCATCGGAAAGAGAACTCGTAGAGCTTTCCGTTGATATATAGTAGATCACCCAGATCATTATGTACAAGGAGTAATGATCATTTAAAGTTGCAGAAAAAATACGCCAGGCCTCAGTACTTTTTCCTACCCATTTTACTGTTCACTAGTCATCACGGTTGATCGGAATGTTCATAAATCGTCGCTCGGGTGTCCGTTTTGGATGATCCACATATCGTTGGAAAGCTTATCCGATACTCTACGCAATGGTGGGTCATAATCTAAGACATTCCACATGGAAAATTTGTAATTCATAAGATAGAACCCAACACGTTTATGCATAAAATTTCAATGAAAAATTTCCCCGGGTATTACATCATCCCCCTTGGAAACATTCATCCTCGAATGACGCTAGACATGCCAAGATTGGATAAGGAATAGAGAATACAGATGAAACCATTCTTTAGACTTATCACCACATCATTTCTCACTCCGAATGCAACACAGTATGCATAAATTCAAGAAACTACAGTTGAACACATAATAAATGACAGCTGAACTGCTGTAACTTTTATCAAATGTGCATGATTTAGGAAAGAACGGTACCTTCGGCTTGATAGGAGTTCGCAAAAAATAGGTGCGGGTACTTGTATCACATATCTGCCTTAGCTTCCCAAGTTATACCCTCAACAGATTGGTTTCGCCACAGCACCTTGACCAAGGGAACTTCTTTGTTCCTTAGTCTTCGAACACTGAAATCAAGAATCTCAATAGAGATCTCATCAAAAGAAAGATTTTCTCGAATGTCAGCACTCATAGAGGAATCCACTACCACAGCATCGCTAATATACTTTCTAAGCATAGAGACATGGAATATTGGATGAACAAAGGACAACTCAGAAGGCAACTCGACCTCATAATCTACCTTACAAACACGGCTAAGAATTTTGTAAGGACTAACATAACGGGGACTAAGCTTCCCCTTCTTTCTGAATCTCTTCAACCCCCCTCATGGGTGAAATTTTCAGACACACTAGGTCACCAACTTCAAACTCAAGGTCTCTCCTTCTAACATCCGCATATGACTTCTGACAACTCTACGCAGTTTTCAACCTTTCCCTAACCAACTTAACTTTTTCCATAGCCTCGAATACCGAATTAGGACCACTCACAATCGTTTCACCCACCTCAAACCAACCTATGGTGATCTGCACTTCCTCCCATACAAGGCTTCAAACGGAGCCATGCCAATACTAGAGTAAAAGCTATTATTATAATCAAATTCTATCAACGGTAAGTGATCATCCCAACTTCCCTTAAAGTCAAGTGCACAAGCTCTCAACATATCCTCTAAGGTCTGGATGGTCCACTCAGCCTGACCATTGGTCTGTGGATGAAAGCCAAACTCAAAAGCACTTAGGTACCAAGACCCTTCTAAAAAGCTTTCCGAAATTGCGAAGTGAACTGAGTACCCTTATCCGAAATGATAGACAAGGGAACTCCATGCAGTCTGACTAGCTTTTAGATATACAATCTAGCGTAATCCTCAGCAGTATATGAAGTATGAATAGGCAAGAAATGAGCAGACTTAGTCAACCTATCAATCACAACCCAAATAGCATCATAATGGCATCGGGAAGGAGGTAAATCAATCACGAAGTCCATATTTATCTCTTCCCATTTCTAGGTGGGAATACTAAACTCTTGCATCATACCACCAAGTCTTTGGTGTTCAACCTTAACCTGTTGGCATGTTGCACACTTAGCTACAAATGCTGCTATATCTTTCTTTATGCCACTCTACCAATAGATTTCCTGCAAGTCTCGGTACATCTTGGTGGCACCAGGATGAATAAAATATCGCGCCCCATGTGCTTCAGCCATAATCCTCTGTATCAGATCATCAATATTCAGGACACACAATCTACCCTGGAATCTCAATACACTATCTCCTCCTTGGGAGAAAACCTCTACTTTTTGGTCCTTGACTGACTCCTTCAGTCTGACAAAACTAGCATCTAAGTATTGCTTTTCCTTCACTTTCAAAACCAAGGAGGATTCGAAACTATTCTAAACCCCTATACTACCTTCAGCAGAGTCAAACAACCTAACCACCAATCTAGCCAAACAATGTACATCACGAGCCAACTCTTTCTTACCTTCTACCACATGGGAAACACTACCCATGGACACTCTACTTAGGGCATCGCCACAATATTAGCCTTGCCCAGATGGTACAGCACACTCATATCATAGTCCTCTTACCATTCTAACCATTGTCTCTGCCTAACATTCAATTCTCTCCAGGTAAACACTTACTGCAGACTCTTATGACCAGTGAAAACATCAACATGGACACCATACAAATAGTGTCTCCATATTTTCAAAGCAAACACAACAGTAACCAACTCAAGGTCATGGGTAGGGTAATTTTTCTCATGGGGTTTCAACTATCTAGAAGCATAAGCTTTCACCTTACCCTTCTATATTAATACGCAACCCAACCCAACTCTCAAAGCATCATAGTACACCACAAAACCTTCAACACCATCAGGCAAAGTCAAAATAGAGGCTGAAATGAGTTGAGTCTTCAACTCCTGAAAACTCTTCTCACAAGATTCTAACCACAAGAACTTCACTTTCTTTTGGGTCAACCAAGTCATAGGAGATGCTATAGAGGAGAAACCCTGAACAAAACAGCGGTAATAGCCAGCTAAACCCAAGAAACTTCAGATATCAGTCGGAGAAATAGGTTTAGGCCAATTTCTAACAGCTTCGGTCTTATGGGGATCAACTCTAATACCTTCAGAAGAAATGATATGATCCGGAAAAGCAACTGACCTTAGCCAAACTCACACTTACTGAACTTGGAAAATAATTTGTGATCTCTAAGGGTTTGCAAGACAGTTCGGAGATGATCAAAATGTTCATCCTCAATACGGGAGTACACTAGTATATCATTGATGAGCACTATGACAACCAATCCAGATATGGTCTGAACACTTAATTCATGAGGTCCATGAAAGCTGTTGGGGCATTAGTTAACCCGAAAGACATAACAAGAAACTCAAAATGGCCATAATGAGTTCGGATAGCGGTTTTTAGGATGTCACACTCCCTAACATTGAGTTGATGATAGCCGGAACGAAGATCTATCTTTTAGAAATAACTTGCACCTTGCAATTGGTCAAACAAATCATCTATTCTCAGAAGGGGGTACTTATTTTTTACTGTGACTTTATTCAGTTGGCAGTAATCAATACACATACGCAAAGAGCCATCTTTCTTTCTCACAAACAACATAGGAGCACCTCAATGAGAAACACTGGGCCTTATGAAACCCTTATCTAGTAGATCTTTGAGTTGCTCTTTCAACTTCTTTAGTTCTGCAGGGGCCATATAGTTAGGAGGAATAGAAATGGGCTAAGTATCGGGAAGAAGATCAATCTCGAACTCTATCTCTCTATCAGGAGGTAACCCTGGGAGATCATCCGAAAAGACATCAGAAAACTCATTGACGACGTTAACAGACTGGAGAGTTGGAGTCTCAACCTTAGTGTCTTTGACTCTAACCAAATGGTAAATACACCCTTCGAAATAAGCTTTCTAGCTTTGAGGTAAGAGATAAAATGACTCTTGGGTGACACAAAATTCCCAGACCACTCAAACATGGATGCACCCAAAAACTACAACTTGACCACTCGGGTTCGATAATTAATAGAGGCATCAAAAGAATACAACCAGTCTATACCCAGAATCACATCAAAATCTACTATGTCTAACTCAATCGGATCAGCCAACAAGACTCTATGAAGAACGGTAATAGGATACTTTTTATACACTTTTTGGGCAACAATCGAATTACCCACTAAGGTAGAAAATTGGATAGGCTCAGGAATAACCTCAGGACTCATTTCAAAATTCACAGCAATCAAAGGTGTAACATATGAGAAACTGGATCCAGGATCCATCAAAGCATACACATCAAATTGAAATATACGAAGCATACCAGTAACAACATCAGGAGAGTCCTCTTGTTCCTAGAGAGATGGTAAAGCATAGAATCTATTCTGGCGCTGCCCGCCAGTATTGCTAGAAGAGGCGCCCTAAGTTGGGGTTGGGCGAGTCGCTGGAACTAGAGCACTAATAGTCTGAGTCTGGGTCTGAGGAAGATAGTCACGATGCCCTTATCCATCTGCGAACAATCTCTAACTCTATGACCCATGTCACCACACCAGAAATAACCCTTCTTCTTACCCCAATACTCACCCGAATGAGCCCTACCACACTTAGGAAACAGGGGATGATTTGGCTTACCTCCAGCACTGTACTGGGACCTGGATGCATGTGACCTGCTACCTTACTCCTGCCTACCTCTAGTCACGGGAGCACTAGCAGATAACGGTCCTGGCATAGACGAATGATCCTGATAATGAGGGTGACTCCCTCCCTGGGATCTAGTCTGACCCTGCCCATGCTACTCGGACCTAGCTCTCTTATTCCCTCTTATTCTATCTCCTTCCTTAATCTTTTCTACCTCAATCTATTGGGCATGAGTCATCAGCCTAGAAAGATTTATCTCACTATTTAGCATAGCAGACCTATACTCCTTAACCACATAACTAGATACTCTAGTCACAAATTTACTCATACTAGCCCGATTATCAGCCACTAAGTCAGGAGCATACTTGGCCAACTGATTTAACTTTAGACAGTACTTCCTAACAATCATAGAGCCCTATCACAGGTTCATAAACTCTTCCACCTTTGCCTTCCTCATTTCCAAAGGGAAAAACTTATCTAGGAATGTATCCTGGAACTCTTGCCAAGTTGTAAGGACAGCTCCCTCACCTTTACCTTTTCTCCAAGCAACAACCCAGTCATAAGAAAGGTCTTTTAACCTATACGCAGCCAACTCTACACTATGTTCCTCAAATACATGCATCACCTGAGTAATCTTCCGCACCTCCTCTAAAAACTACTGTGGATCCTCATCAGACTTGGACCCATAGAATTTTGGCAAATTTATCCGCATGAAGTCACGAATCCTGGTAGCAGCTGAATTACCTCTCTACTGCTATAGACCTGGGGCTAGGTTGGCTATAACATTTACAGTAACAGCTTGGGCCAGTGCCTAAAAGGCTGTCCGAAATTCAGCATGAGACACATTTTAATTCAATGGGCCAGCGGGTTGAGGTTGCTGACCATCATTATTTCTTCTTGCTCAATGTGGAGGCATATTTCTGAAAGAAAAGAGCACGAATCAATAGCAGAGAGAGACACTTTAAGCACGATAGACTTCTAAAAGAAAGAATAATACTTTTTCCTAAAACGTCTTGTAGCCTCTTGCTCATAGATGTGGCGCACTACACACCGATGATCAAGACTCTACTTAACGCGGCTTGTCAGACTCCCTAGGATACCTTAAAACCTTAGGCTCTGATACCAAGTTTGTAACGCCCCAAAAAATGGGTCCTGGAGCATCACACGGTGCTTGAGGCTACGAGTAGCCCCAAGCTAACCCTTTAATCCATTTTCATTCAGTTTAACATAAATCAACGGGGTTTCCATAAATAACCCTCAAATATCAACTGAGTAATCATCATTCAAGAATAAAAGAATTTCAGAAAGATAACAAAATACGACTTATTTGTCAACTCCCAATATCTATACTAGTCTGACAAGCCTCTAAGAAAATTAATAAAACTAGCGAGCCATTGAGACATGCCTCAACTGACTCATACTCATTTATCAAATGTAAACAATTCCGTGAAACCAACATCAGACATCACGTCCTTGAAACATGAGGACTCACCACAACAGAGGATGCAGAACAGCGTGCCTAAAGAATCACTATCAAACTTGGAACTGAGTGCCTGAACCTACATTTTGAGAAAATGCAGCCCAAATCTGAAGATGTGGGTCAGTACTATGGAAAGAAACCAAGTATATTGGGGTGTATGAAGTTATATAAACATCATCATCATAAATATTTAAAAGAAATATGTTGGATGTATGAAAGACTCACATAGCCCAAAGAAAATCATCATAATTATGAGAGGATGAAATAAGTACAATAACACATGTGAGTCATCATATAATTTTTCAATCACTTTCAGTTTATCAAGAATATCAATTCTCATAATGTAAATATCATTTAAATCTTTCGAAAGAATAACTTTCACAATTCCACTTTCAAATCACTTTACTATTCACCATAGACACAAGGAAACATACACACACTGGGAGATCCTATAACCGACATAAACCATGTGAGCTACATGGAGTCCAACATACAACTCACATTAGGGAGAGCCATCCTATCCTTGACAATGGATTAGGACTATCGATACCAAATCCACACAAACTAGTGATCACTATATAAATTAGCCTCAGGCTTACTCCTACAAGGGCACGTAGTTCTAGGGAAGTAAGGTCGCTTTATACCTCCCACTCGGTGCTAAATATTTCTCCTGGACTTAGCTCAGATCATTTCAAAGACAATCCACAACAAAACAATTTGAGTAATATATAAATATACATCGGGAGTCATTATGCTTTCCATCTATCAAAATCAACCACGTTGTGGATTTCTTTCACACTTGAGTTTAAAATAACTCCATTAATTCCAAAAGATCAAATCATTCAAAATATTGCAAATATTCAACATCAATTTGAAAACACACACTTTCTCAAATAAACATAATTTCTAATGGGGATTCACGACCCAAATATCAAAATCATGATAAATATCATTCAAGATTCATTCTTTATATCTCCACACATGTAAATTCATCTTGCAAAAACATAAACATCAAGATTTCATAATAATCATCATAAGATATAGGTTCATGCTTCAAATTCATAAAAATCAAATAAAAATCATGCCTTTGTAAAGAAAATTACTTTTGGGCACAAGAATGAAAAAGAGTTCTTGTTGAAAAACCCCACATACCTTGAATGATGAACTTTGGATCAATACTCATTTTTGAGATGTTAATCGTGCCTTTGAATGATGGTTCTTGGAGTTCTTGAACTAGGAACTTGGAATCTTGAATAAATTTGCAGAATTAATGATGAACTTCGGAGGTTCTTAAAGTTGGATGAAGGAGCTTAGGGTTTTCTTTTTGAGGAAATTTGATGAAATATAATATATAATACTTCTAATAGGCTTTAACATAGGTTTTGGACAGATTTTGGGTGAGGGGGAATGACCAAAACGCCCCTAAAAATCAAATAATTCTTGAATCTGTTCTTTGATGGACTGTTTTGATATTTTGAAGTAGATCAACCATAACGTTTTACTTCGAAATCCAAATTGGATAAAACCAATTTCATTAGAAAGAGGACTCTCATATCTTTCCATTGATATATAGTATATCACCCAGATCATTGTGTATGAGGAGTTATGATCATTTGAAGTTGACCCAAAAATTCACTTTTGCTAGGCTGAAGTAGACCGACCATAACTTTTTTCTCCAATAGACAAATTGGATGAAACCAATTTCATCACAAAGAGGACTCGTAGAGCTTTCTGTTGGTACATAGTAGATCATGCAGATCATTATGTACAAGGAGTTATGATCGTTTAAATTTGGAGCAAAAATACGCTAGGCCTCAGTTATTTTTCCTGCTCGTTTTACTGTTCACTACTATTTACGGTTCGATCGAAATGTTCATAACTCGTCGCTCGGGTGTCCGTTTTGGATGATACACATATTTTTGGAAATCTTATTCAATACTCTACGCAATGATGGGTCATAATATAAGACATTCTGCACGAAAAATTTATAATTTATTTTAGAAGATAGAACCCAACACGTTTATGCATAAAATTTCAACGAAAAATTTCCTGGGGTATTACACATGGTTTTAGTATTGTAACTATGTTTTCAATAACATCTTTTACCCATTCCTAGGATTAAATTCATGACTCTCGGATATTTGATGAAATGTTTAAATATTGGGTTTTAAGCAATGATCCTTTATTATGGGGTTTAAAGTTTCATATGTCCTTATTGTTATTTTCATTCAGTGTTGGAGGGTTATGAACACCTGATACTTAGTTGTTTATATAATTTTAATATAGTCAGAATGGTTTTAGATAAACCATGAGCGTAGTCTTTTGGTTAGTATCATGACCAGTTATTTGCTCAGTTAAGCTTAGTTCAATACGGTAATCAGTGTCATTTAGTTAGGAGTTGAATTTAGCACCGAGCGAACCCAGGGATGAGGGATCACCTGCCAGTAGAGGGTGTTACCTTTAGTAGCAGTCCTGAGTTCCAAAACTACGTAGCCAGTGTAGGTTAGAGATATCAACCTGCCAGTTGAGGGTTGATAAGGTGTTTACCTGCCAGTTAAGGGTAATATGTATCTCATTAGAGAACCTGCCAGATGAGGGTGACTCATTAATCCTTTAGGACTTTAGTTTAGCAGATCCACGCAGCCATTGTTAATACCTGTGGCATGGTACTGACACCCTTCTAATTGGGGTTACAGGTTGGACCCCGATTAGTTCATATTGGAGCATATCGGTTAGATGTTACCTCCCACAATCTCAGTTCAATATTTAATACAGATTTTAGTTCAGGTTTGCTTGACCATAACATATAGTTCATCAGTTATTCAGTTACCAGATTTTAGTATTTTAATTTATAGACTATTTTAGTATCTTGATATATGCTTGGTTATGCATTCTCAGATTTTATAGCTTTCATGCATTTATGCATCAGTTATCTCATGCTATTCAGTCAGTCGTTATTTCATACACATGAACCTATGCATTTTAGCCTAACCTCATCTCATATACTAGTACATTCAAAGTACTGATCGTATACTTTTCATAGGATCGGATCCTCAGTTTCCTTACCGCGCTTAGACAGTTCAGCTTATCAGTAGCAGTAGTTATGGTGATTCCTCATATCTAGAGAAACTATTATGTTATTTTAGTATTTTCATATTTTTTCTCAGTTATTTTAGTTTGGAGTTAGTTGAGGCCTGTCCCATCAACTCTTAGGTCAGTTTAGAGGCTTTCAGTTGTTTTCAGTTATTGAGACAGTTAATCAGTTTATTAGTTATTTGGTCATTCTTTTCAGTATGTCATCAGACATTCAGACTTATGATTAAAATCATATTTTTAGCATTTGAACCTTATGGATTTACTCAGTTGTTTCCACACATGTTTATAATCAGTATATTATTCAGTACTCACAGTAGGTACCAGCCCATGGGTTAGATTGTGGTCACTTATGACCATAAGCGCCATTGTCGCAACTAGGGGATAGCCTCAGGTCATGATAGTTATAGGCAATCCTTCTTATAGTGCTCAAGATCTACACATATGAAGCTACCCAAAGAAGTAGGAGCCCTTTTAACTGGGCCTGATAGACCTGAATGGCCACCATGACCTAACCCTCTTTGATAATAACTATGAGGGCTATATACCTCCCATACACATAGGGATCATCATTAAGTATACGGGGCCTATTTCCCACCAACCTCTTATGTCTCTAACAAAATACTTTAGAGACTCTTGAGCAAACTAATCTCATGAAAGATGAAGTCAACCAAATGGTCTACTCTCTAAAAAAGTACTCCACCATAGTTTGACTGGTCTAAAAAACTAGAAGACAGTAAAATCTATTACATTAGAGTTCAGCAAGTCTAACCTATGCAGCCTCGTACAACAATCAAGAAAGAACATATAAGCATGAGACTTAGGATGTCCATCAAACCAATGGGGAGTTGTCCTTATGAATTCTATAAACCTACTATGTCCTCTCATTAACATTAAGGGTAAAGTCACTGGATTTGTAGCAATATCTATTAATACCTCATCAGCACTAGGAAAATCTATCATCAAATGTGCATATGGAGCCTAATGTCCCAACATAGTAGGTCGAATCAAAGTAGGAGCCACCTTATCAAGAAAACCCAACACTCATACCAAACAATTCTGAAGCATAGGTATGGTCATGACCACAGTTGTATTTGTACTAGCCTCAACCCCTCAAAATTAATAGACCCAACATCACTAGCAACTCCAGAACCTGATGAAGCAATCCTATCCTGACCTTTAGTTGGTCTAGATATTCCAATTCGACCGTTGCCTCGACCTCTGACGCTATCAACTACCAAAGGCATGGGCACGGAATATCTAGCTAAGGAAAAATAGGTGATCACCATATGTGATTGAGTGAATAACAAGTTTTTAAGTTACATAAAGTTATGAAAACATGGTATATAATAAAGAAATGAATTTCACCTAAACTCATGTAGTCCTTCAAAGATAGATAATGGACGTACTGACACTGATCCGCAAGGCTCTATTAGACTCGGCTTGTATTAATGAGACCAATGAATCTAGGGTTCTAATATCAATTTGTCAGGACCAAAAATAGTGTATGTGATGAAACCTGTCACACACTTTGGTATAGGTAAACCTATCCTAACTCAAACTCAATAATTGAAGTAAATTAGAAGAAAAATAAAAATAAAAAGAATAAATAATTCCCAAAATATATAAATAAGTAATACTTGAAAGAGACATACTAGGTATGGTTGTCACGAGTACAAGCCTCTAAATGCAGAATGATATCAATAATCTAAAGTATTTTCAAAATGGATAAACCATAAGATATATAGAGATCTGAGTAAGTTCTGGGAAACATCAACCACTACTTCAATCTCCACAACATCAATACTAAGGGAACGTAATCTACTATCTGCTACTCGAATCAATACCTACATAGGGTGCAGAAGAAAAGAAAAAGGAAAAAATAAAGAGTGAGTACGAAATGCATGTACTCAGTATGTATCATCGATAATCGATCCTAATCTAAAATGATGGTGAGGTCTCCAACACAACTACCTAAATTTTCCCCAATCAATCTACAACCAGTGCATACACCATTCCTATCAAGGTATCTCAAAAAAAATCATAGAAATATCAATGAATATGATAGGTAAGTCCAAACTAGTCATTTTATGATCAACAAGTAAAAGAAGTATTTATGAGAGAGAATCACTAACACGATATATTAGGATCATTTATCATGTTCAATTAATAATCTAGGATAAAATAGTGAGAGTATATAATTATGTGTATATCATAGTACTAATAGGCGCAACACTTCATGTCTCACTGATCAAGTCATAGTCATACTCCACATCTCAGAAATATCTCAACTCCCAAATCAATCAAGAGGTAGTATAATATGATGAAATATAGTAAAATGAATGTAGAATCTACAGTATCACAAACAAGGTTGAATCAAAGTAATTCAATAAAAAAGTAAATAGTCAAATACAATATCAAAACATACAAATAAAATACAATACAATACAAGTGATGTAATGCAATATAATGATGATGGTGGGATATTTTGTAAGACCCCGCAAAATTCTAAGCTTAACTCAGTCCTTTAAAGCTTATTAAGGGGTCCCAGACTTAGAAAATTTTAGCTAAGTATACAAACTTAGTGTTATTTTAGCCTTCATAGGTTGGCAACTCCATTCCACGACTTTCATGACCTTAAAGTAATCATTTTTAGGTTAAATCATCATCAGGAATGTCAGTGGGTATTTCGAACAAGTTTTGGATTTTTCAAACTTTGTTTGAAACACATTTGAAAGCTAAAACCAGTGGATCAACGGGATCTCGACGTGCCATGTCGCCCATCATGTCGATGAATATTTTACTCTAGCTCATAGTGCAAATACTAGTGAACCGACATGGACACAACGCTGTGTGTTAACCATCACATCGATGCCAATGACTCGGCGTGTCGATCTGCGCATCGCTAGGTCAGTTTTTAGTCATTAAAAGTCGCTTATTTAGGGATAATTAGGTCTTTTTTCCATGACTATCAGTGCCAAAACACGAAATTAAATTCTTCTAAGAGCAAAAACTATTCACTCTTCACAAGTTGCTCTCAAGAACAAACCCCGGGAGATTTTAAATTCAATTCAAGGCTTAAGAACTTACCATATATCAATCTTTCAGAATTTAATTGTTAAGGTATGTCAAGTGTTCATTCAAGGGTCCCTTCCACCCTTAGAGCTCAAGAATCTATTTTTTAGACCTCAAGTGAACTGATTACATAAATTTCATGTTGGGTTTGATTATATTCATGATTAAAATGATTAACTGGATTTCTAATCCATGTTTTGTTACAAGTTTCATTTGGATTAATTTGATATATGTATAGAATTATGTAAATCCATGCTAAACTCTTGAAATTGTAAATGGGGATTTGAATTATGGTGCCTATATATGTTTAGTGTCATGTGCATGGATTATGTCCTCCAAGTGTTTGATAAATTGCTCATGCAAAAAACGAAAAAGGGAAAACAATCATGCCATGTTAGCTTATGTGCAAGATATATCATGCAAATATTTGATGGAATATCTCTATGAATGAGTTAAGATCAAGTGCATATGGTTATGCCTTTCAAGTTTATGCTATAATTTATTTTTCATTCTATCGAGTCCTGGAGGTATCCAATACACAAAAACGTAGTTGTTTACCTAGAGTTGTTGTAGTTACAGAACAATCTCAGTAGTGTCATGAACAGTAGCCTCAATAATCAGTCACAATTATAGTTTAGTATTTAGTTCAGACCTTAGTAAATCCAGCTAGTTAATAGAACTCTATAGTACTGCATCAGTTAATAGAATTCAGTAGTACTCCGTCAGTTAATAGAACTCAGTGAACTCAATTCAACTCAGTTAGACAGTACGATCAGTAACAGTTCAGTCCAGCCTAGTACAGTTTAGAAATCAGTCCAGTGTCTATTCAGTTGGAAGTAGGATTTAGCACCTAGCAAACCCAGGTATGGGGGCATTTCTACCGTTAGAGGGTTTGACTCTTAGTAATAGTCTCTACACTATAGAACTATGTATTCAGCGTAGGTTGAGATATCTTCCTACTAGATTAGGTTTGATATATCTTATACGAGTTTTCCTGCGAGGGAGGTTTGACAAAAGAGCTTCTTATCAGAGAGGGTTAACCCACAACTTGTCTTTACCCATGGCACGATATTGACACTCTTCCAACTGGAATTATTGGTTGGATCCCAATCTATCCAGAAAGGGGAATGTCGGTTAGATGATTACCTCTCACAGTCTCAGTTTCAGTTCCAATCTCAGTATAGTACTCAATTTAGTTTTACAGAATCATGACTATCAGATACAGTCACTCAGTTCAGTACAGAACTCAGCATAGTTCCATAGAATTAGGACTGTCAGCTACAGTCATTCAGCTATCATTTATACAGTATCAGTAAACTCAGATATTAGTAAATCAGTAATTAAAAACTCAGTATCTAGTATCATCATGACCTCAGTTACTGTTTACGAATTTTATGAATGTACTCTTATTCAGTTATACTCATGTTATTTATTTAGTATTATTCATGCGTATGACCCCATGCATCTCAGCCTACCTCACTTAGAATACCAGTATATTTAAAGTACTAATGCATTCCTTTTTTTGCGCTATGATGTCTTATATCATAGCTTTAGATGCATAGGCTTTCGATCATACTTAGCAGCCCAATCCATCAGTAGCAGACTAGTGGTAAGTCCTCATTGTTTTAGGATAAATTTATTATTACAGTATTCCAGTACTTAGTTTATTTCATTAGTCAGAGTTATTTGGGGACTTGTCCCATCAACTCCTTGTTCAGACAGTAGAGGATTTTCAGACTAGAATATTTATAGGCAGATGTTCAGTTTTGGAATGGATGCACCGTACTCAGTATTTAATTACAGTTTTAAACCTCATGGAAGATTTTTGCCTGATTTCTGCATAATTACAGTATTATTATTCAGTTATTGCAACAAGTACCAGTCATATGTTAGCTTATGGTTCTTTAGGATTATAAGCACCGTGTAGCATCTGGGGTATAGACTTGGGGCATTACAAACTTGGTATTAGAGCCTAAGGTTCAACAGTGTTCTAGGAAGTCTAAAAGCCACTTCTAGCAGAGTCTTGTGCATAGGTGTGTATCACACCACACTTATGGACAGGAGAATATTAGCTGTTTTAGGAAAAGTTTCCCTTCTTTTAGTGATTATGTCATGTGGGTGAGCACAAGCTCAAGTTAAACTCTCTATCTAATCCAAGTTTCTCTTCTATTTATAGAATATGCCTCTAAAGAGTACTAAAGGGAGAGGAACGGGAGACCATCTAGCACCTCAACCCGTCCATCCAGATTCCCTGGGCGAATATATCTCCCATACTGAATTCAGAGCAGTTTTTACCACCCTAGCTCATTCTGTATCAGCCTAAAATAAACACACAGCTACTGTTCCAGCCAACCCAGTGGTCAATACTACTGCAGCTAGGATTCAAGACTTCACTCAAATGAACCCTTCATTTTTTACTGGGTCAAAGTCAAATATGGACCCACAGGAATTTCTTGATCAGGTGTAGAAGGCTATAGATGTTATGGGGGTGACAGCTAGTTAGAGTGTCAAGTTAACTGAATATAAGTTTTAGGGTGTGGCTCACTCATGGTTCAAATAGTGGAAAGCAAAGAGGGTCGCAGGTGTAGGTCCCATAGAATAGGAGGAGTTTGCTATTGCTTTGTTGGATAGGTTCTTCCCGCTAGAGTTGAGGGATGCAAAGGTTTTGGAATTTATAAATTTAAATTTGGGAAACATGATGGTACAAGAGTATTCTCTTAAGTTTAATCAATTAGCTAGATATACTCCTCATGTGGTAGCAGATAACAGATCCAAGATGAGTAAGTTTGTGGCTGGTGTGTCTAATAGTATGGTTAAGGAGTGTAGGACTGCAATGTTGATTAAGGAGATAGATATATCTAGGCTCATGGTGCATGCTAAGCAGATAGAGGAGACTAAGAATAAAGAGAAGGAGAGGGAGAAAAAGAAAGCTAGAAGAGGTAGCTTCAACTTCAACCAGCCTAAGTCAGAGGGTGGTAATCATTTTCCGTTCCACCCAAAATCCTTAGTCCCAGCTTTGTCCTCAACCAGTGCTCCCATGCTGAAATTCAGAGACGATAATAGTGATTAGGCGTCAGGACCTAAACCCCAGGGTAGTGTTAGTAGTGCCCAAACAAATCCTTTCTCCTAGAAGTATGACAGAAACTACCAGGGTATCTACAGAGCTAGAAGTGATGCTTGTTTTGGATGTGACAAACCAGGACACAGAGTCAAACGGTGTCCTCTTGTGGGTTCACAGAGTCAACATAATCGTCCCTCAGCTCTGTCCGATTGTCGAAATCAGTAGGGTCCCGCTTCTAGTGCCACCAGTAGGCAACACCCAAATAGACTCTATGCACTTCAGTCCTGATAAGATTAGGAAAGTTCTCCTGATGTGGTCACTGGTATGTTACAAGTTTATTATTTGCATGTTTATGCTTTGCTAGATCCAGGAGCTTCTTTGTCTTTTGTAACTCCTTATATAGCTATTGACTTTAGAGTCAGTCTCGAAATTCTAGCAGAGCTGTTCTCAGTCTCTACCATAGTGGGTAAATCTATCATAGCTCGATGGGTATACAGGAACTGTCTGATTATGGTATTTCAGAAAGTCACTTCAGCAGACTTAGTCAAATTTAAAATGACCAATTTTGATGTCATTCTCTCCATGGATTGGCTTTATTCCTGCTATGCCTCAGTCAAATGCAGAAATAGAATTGTCCAGCTTCAATTCCCAAATGAGCCCGTCCTAGAGTAGAGGGGTAGTACTTCAGCACTTAGGGGTCAGCTTATTTCCTATCGTAGGGCAAAGAAAATAATATCTAAGGGATGTGTCTACCACCTCACTTAAGTCCAGGACTCTAGATCAAAAACCCCTACTCTTGAGTTAGTATCAGTAGCATGTGAATTCCCAATATGTTTCCAAAGATTTTCCCAAAGTTCCTCCCAAAAGGGAAATTGATTTCTGGATAGAACTTCTTCCAGATACTTATCCCATATCTATTCCATCATATAGAATGGCTCCAGTAGAACTCAAAGAATTACAAGAACAGTTGAAAGATCTCCTAGATAAGGGATTCATTAGACCCAGTGTGTCCCCATTGGGTGTACCAGTTCTATTCGTGCGTAAGAAAGATGGTTCTCTCAGAATGTGTATAGACTACCATCAGCTAAATATAGTCACGGTCAAGAACAAGTATCCACTTCCTAGAATTGATGACTTATTTGACCAACTTCAAGGTGATAGTTAATTTTCTAAGATAGACCTTAGATCAGTCTATTATCAGATCAGATTCAAAGAATGTGATGTTCTAAAAATAGCTTTCAAAACTCGGTATGGTCACTTCAAATTATTAGTCATGTCATTTGGTCTTACTAATGCCCCAGCAGCTTTCATGGACTTGATGAACCATTTGTTCAAGTAGTACTTAGACATGTTCGTCATAGTCTTCATAAATGACATCCTTGTCTACTCCCACAGTGAGCATGATCATGTAGACCATCTCATAATAGTATTATACACTCTCAGAAACCATCAGCTATTCGCCAAATTCAGTAAGTGCAAATTTTGTCTAAGGTCAGTAGCCTTCCTCAGCTATATTGTTTCTGCTGATGGCATTAGAGTTTATCCCCAAAAGATCAAAGTAGTGAAAAACTGGCCCAGACCCATCACTCCATCAGATATTTAGAGTTTCTTGGGTTTGGATGGGTATTATCGATGTTTATTGAGGGATTTTCATCTAATGCGTCCCCTATGTCCAAACTGACTCTAGAAAAAGGTCAAATTTCAGTGGTAAGATTTTTATGAGAAGAGTTTTTAGAAGTTAAAAACTCGACTCACTACAGCCTCGGTTTTGACTCTACCAGATGGTTCAGACGGATTTGTGGTATATTTTGATGCTTCCAGAGTTGGTTTGGGGTGTGTTTTGATGCAAAGAGGTAAGTTCATAGCCTATGCCTCTAGATATCTTAAACCTTATCAAAAGAACTATCCAACTCATGATCTTGACATAGCAGTAGTAGTATTTGCCTTAAGGATTTAGAGGAATTACTTGTATGGTGTGCACGTTGATGTGTTCACTGACCATAAGAGCCTACAGTATGTGTTCTCCTAGAAAGACCTAAACCTCTATCAGAGAAAGTGGTTCAAGTTGTTAAAAGACTATGACATAAGTTCACTATATCATCTGGGTAAGGCCAATATAGTGGCTGATGCTCTAAGTATGATGTCTATAGGTTGATTTACTCATGTGGAGGATGGTAAGAAGAAGTTAGCTCAGGAAGTTCATCATCTTATCCGACTGAGTATTTGCTTATTAGATTCAGCAGAAGGTAATGTACGGGTGCAAAGTAGTTCAGAATCATCTCTAGTTTTTGAGGTAAAGGAAAAGCAAGATAGGGATCCTAGCCAAGTTAATTTAAATGAGTCAGTTAGAGATCAGAAGATAGAGGTTTTCTTCTAAGGAAGAGATGGTGTATTGTGTTGTCAGGGTAGGCTATGTGTGTTGGGTGTAGATGACCCGAGATAGCAGATTCTTCCAGAAGTGTATGGTGTGGGTTACTCTATTTATCTAGGGGCCACTAAGATGTACTGTGATTTATGGGAGATCTACAGGTGGAGTGGGATAAAGAGAGATATTGCAGATCTTATAGCCAAGTGCTCAACATGTCAGCAAGTTATGATTAAGCATCAAAAGCCTAGTGGGGGCTATGTAGGAGTTCAGTATTCCCACTTGGAAGTGGGAAAAGTGAACATGAATTTTGTGATAGGTTTGCCTTGAACTCGTTATTAGCACGATTTAGTTTGGGAGATTATATGCCTTGTACTCGTCGTTAGCATGATTTAGTTTGGGAGATTGCAGACAAGATGACCAAATCAGCTCATTTCCTTCCAGTCCATACCTCTTATTCAATCGAGGACTATACCAAGCTCTATGTCAGAGAGTTAGTCAGATTACACAGAGTTTCATTATCCATTATCTTAGATAGAGGTATGCACTTTACCTCTTATTTCTGGAAAGCCTTCTAAAAGGGTCATGGTACCCAAGTCCACCTTAGTACAACTTTCCACTCTCAGACAGATGGTCAAGCAGAAAAGACTATTCAGACTTTAGAGGATATGCAGTGAGCATTTTTTTATATACTTTAAAGGTAGTTGGGATGACCAGTTACCTTTGATTGAGTTCGCATATAACAACAGCTATCATTACAACACTCAGATGGCTTCATTTAAGGCGTTCTATAGGAGGAGATGTAAGTCTCCCATTGGTTGGTTTAAAGTGGGAGAAGCCATAGTGGTAGGGCCTGACATGGTGTTTGACACTTTAGAGAAGGTTCATCTGATCAGGGAAAGTCTTAAGACAACTTAGAGCCAACAAAATCATATGTAGATGTGCAGAAAAAGGATCTCGAGTTCTATATTAGTGATTATGTGTATTTGAAGATCTCTCCTATGAAAGGAGTCAAAAGGTTTGGCAAGAAGGGGAAACTCAGTCCCTGATATGTCGGTCCTTATTGAATTCTCAGCTATTTTTGAGAGTTAGCTTATAAGCATGAGTTGGCTTTAGATTTAGCTTCAGTCCATCCTGTTTTCCATTTCTCTTTGCCAAAGAAATGCATAGGTGACCCAACAGTTGTAGTCCCTGTAGGGAGTATAGATGTTCAAAATAGCCTTTCTTATGAGGAGATTCCAGTGAAAATCTTTGATTATCAGATTCACTGACTGAGGAATAAAGAGGTCCCTCTAGTCAAAGTTCTTTGGTGGAATTAGTCCGTTGAGGGACCTACTCGGGAAATAGAAGAAAATATGCGGATCAAGTATCATCACATCTTTTTCGCAAACTCAGACTCAGCCTAAGGTAACAGTTTTCCCTTGAACTTACTAAATTCCATGCTCAGATTTCCCTTATAGACTTGGTATTAGTTACCATTGCATTTTTTCAGTAATGTATTCATGCATCAGATATGCATGTTCAGCCTGAGAAACTCAGCTTATCCAATCATGCATTCACGACTTATGTTCAACCATGTACTCATGCATTAGATAAGCATGTTTAGTATGAAATTTCAGCATATTATTAGTGTCAGTCATGAAATCATATAACAGTTGTGCATGTCCTATTTCTAAATCAAGTCTATCAGTATTCTCATCTCAGTCAGCCTCATTCGAGGACAAATATTTCCAAGGGGGAGACATTGTAAGACACCACAAAATTCTAAGTTTAACACAGTACTTTAAAGCTTGTTAAGGGGTCCCAGACTTAGAAAATTTTAGCTAAGTATTTACACTTAGTATTATTTTAGCCTTCCTAGGTTGGAGACTTAATTCCATGACTCTCATGACCTTAAATTAATGATTTTAGGTTGAATCATGATCATAAATGTCAGTGGGTGTTCCCAAACAAGTTTTGGATTTTTCAGACTTCGTTTGAAACATAATTGAAAGTTCAAACTAGTGGATCAACGCGATCTCGATGCACCGTGTCGTCCATAATGTTGATGAATATTTTCCTCTAGATCATAGTGCAGATTCCACTAAACTGATGTGGACTTAACATGGCGTATTGGCCATCACGTTGATGCCAACGATAAGGCACGTCGGTATATGCATTGCTAGTTTAGTTTTCATTCATTAAAAAGCCATTTCATTAGAGGTAATTAGATCTTTTTCCCAAATCTATCAGCCCCAAAATATGAAATTAAACCCTTCTAAGAGAAAAAACTATTCATTCTTCATAAGTTTCTCTCAAGAACAAACCCTAGGAGATTTTAAATTCAATTCAAGGCTCAAGAACTTACCATTAATCTTTAAGAATTTAATTGTTGAGGTATGTCAAGTGTTCATTAAAGGGTCCCTTCCACCCTTGGAGTTCAAGAATCTATTTTCAAAACCTCAACTGTATTGATTACATGAATTTTATATTGGGTTTGATTATATTCATGATTATAATGATTAATTGGGTTTCTAATCTATGTTTTGTTTCAAGTTTCATGTGGAGTTATTTGATATATGTATAGAGTCCTGTAAATCCATGCTAAACTCTTGAAATTATAAATGGGGATTCGAATTATGGTACCTATAGGTGGTTATGTAATGTGCATGGATTATGTCCTCCAAGTATTTGATAAATTACTCATGCAAACAAAGAAAAAGAGATAACAATCTTGTCATATTAGCTTATGTGCAAGTTATATCATGCAAGTGTTTTAATGGAATGTCTCTATGAATGAGTTATGATCAAGTGCATATGGTTATGCCTTTTAACTTTACGGTTTGATTTATTTTTCATGCTATCGAGTATTGGGGGTATCCAATACCCAAAAACTTAGTTGTTTACCTAGAGTTGTGGTGGTTATAGAACAGTCTCGGTAGTGTTATAAATAGTAGCCTCAGTAATCGGTCATAGTTACAGTTCAGTATTCAGTTCAGTCCTTAGTAAATCTAGCTAGTCTATTGAACTCTGTAGTATTCCATCAGTTAACAGAATTCAGTAGTACTCCATAAATTAATGGAACTCAATGAACTCAGTTCAGTTTAGTTAGACAGTATGATTTGTAATAGTTCAATCTAGCCTAGTATAGTTTAGAATTCAATCTAATGTCTATTCAGTTGGAAGAAGGATTCAGCATAGAGCAAACCCAGGGATGGGGGCATTCCTGCCAGTAGAGGTTTTGACCCTTATTAGCAGTCCTTGCATTACAGAACTATGTAGTCAGCGTAGGTTTTGATATCTTACTACTAGACTAGGGTTGATATATCTCATATGAGTTTTCCTGCCAGCGAGGGTTGACGAAAGAGCTTTCTGTCAGAGAGGGTTAACTCACAGCTTGTCTTTACTCGTGGCACGGTATTGACACCCTTCCAATTGGGGTTATAGGTTGGACCCCAGTCATCCAGAAAGGGGTTTGTCAGTTAGATGATTACCTCCTACAGTTTCAGTTTCAGATCCAATCTCAGTATAAAACTCATTTCAGTTCTATAGAATCATGACTGTCAGATACTGTCACTCAACTCAGTATGGGACTCGGAACAGTTCCACAGAATTAGAACTGTCAGCTATAGTTATTCAACTATCAGTTATACAGTATCAGTAAACTTAAATATTAGTAAACTCAAATATTGGTAAATCAGTGATTCAAAACTCAGTATCCAGTGTCATCTTGACCTCGTTTATAATTTACGTATTTCATGCATATACTCTTATTCAGTTACACTCATGTTATTCAGTCAGTATTGTTCATGCATATGAACCCATGTATCTCTTCCTACCTAACTTGGCATACCACTATATTCAAACTACTAACGCATACCTTTCTTTGTGCTATGATGTCTTATATCATAGGTTCAGACGTACTGGATCCCAATCATACTTAGCAGCCCAATCCATTAGCAGCAGACTAGTGGTGAGTCCTCATAGTTTGAGGAAAGATTTATTATAATAGTATTTTAGTACTCAGTTTATTTTAGCAATCGGAGTTAGCTGGGGACTTGTCCCATCAACTCCTTGTTCAGATAGTAGAGGCTTTTCAGACTAGAGTGTTTATAGATAGATGTTTGGTTTTAGTATGGATGTACCTTACTCAGTATGTACATATAGTTTTGAACCTTATGGCAGATTTCTGCCTAATTTCCTCATAATTATAGTATTACTATTCAGTTATTGTAGTAGGTACTAGTCTTGGGTTAGCTTGTGGCCCTTCAGGATTATGAGAATTGTGTAGCGTCTGGGGTACAAACTCGGGGCGTTACACATTTCATATACACCTTCCACGCCTCAGTTCTTCAAATAGGACCCACGGGTGGGGGGTTATGCAATCCATTTACTTTTATAATCTCAATCTCAAGTACTATATGTGCCTTCAAGCCGCCACACCCAATAGGACCATATACTTTCATAATCTTAATCAACATTGCTAACTAATGATCACAACCAAGGGTTTTATAAAGTCTCATTTTCTTTCAAAATCAATGTTGCTCAGTGGTACCAAATCTCATAAATATGTATTAGTAGATAAGGATGTAATGCTCACGATCAATCAGTATGATGAAGATAATCAATTCTATATAGGTATAAATTTTCTTAGAATCAACTAAATATGATAATAATTCATGATATAAGCCTTTTCATAGCAAAATTAGAATAAATAGTCATATAAAACATCAATAATATCATTTAAGCTCAATCCCCTCTTTGTGCAT